>NC_057807.1:557083089-557127049 GCF_018294505.1 Triticum aestivum
GGGTATGAACCATAGACAAGTTGGAATACAGTAGATTTAAGACTAATATAAATAAAGAATGAGTTCACTACAGTACCTTAAAGTGGTGGTTTGGTTTCTTTCACTAACGGAGCTCATGAGATTTTCTGTTGAGTTTTGTGTTGTGAAGTTTTCAAGTTTTGGTGGATTATGGAATAAGTAGTGGCAAGAGCCTAAGCTTGGGGATGCCCATGGCACCCCAAGGTAAAATTCAAGGACAACCAAAAGCCTAAGCTTGGGGATGCCCCGGAAGGCATCCCCTCTTTTGTCTTCGTCTATCAGTAACTTTAATTGGAGCTATATTTTTATTCACCACATGATATGTGTTTTGCTTGGAGCGTCTTGTATGATCTAGGTCTTTGTTTTTTAGTTTACCACAATCATCCTTGCTGTACACAACCTTTGGGAGAGGCACACATGATTCGGAATTTATTAGAATACTCTATGTGCTTCACTTATATCTTTTGAGCTAGACAATTTTGCTCTAGTGCTTCACTTATATCTTTTTAGAGCATGGCGGTGGTTTTATTTTGTAGAAATTATTGATCTCTCATGCTTCAATTATATTATTTTCAGAGTCTTTTAGAACAGCATGGTATTTGCTTTGGTTATAAAATTAGTCCTAATATGATGAGCATCCAAGATAGGTATAATAAAAACTACCATATAAAGTGCATTGAATATTATGAGAAGTTTGATACTTGATGATTGTTTTGAGATATGAGGATGGTAATATTAGAGTCATGCTAGTTGGGTAGTTGTGAATTTGAGAAGGACTTGTGTTAAAAGTTTGTGATTCCCTTAGCATGCACGTATGGTGAACTCTTATGTGATGAAGTTGGAGCATGATTTAATTATTGATTGTCTTCCTTATGTCTGGAGGTCGGGATCACGCGATGGTTAACTCCTACCAACCCTTCTGTCGGTGTCAAAACCGGCGGATCTCGAGTAGGGGTCCCGAACTGTGCGTCTAAGGCTAATGGTAACAGGAGAAGGGGGACACGATGTTTACCCAGGTTCGGGCCCTCTCTATGGAGGTAATACCCTACTTCCTGCTTGACTGATCTTGATGATATGAGTATTACAGGAGTTGATCTACCACGAGATCGTAGAGGCTAAACCCTAGAAGCTAGCCTATGATTATGATTGTTGTTCTTGTCCTACGGACTAAACCCTCCAGTTTATATAGACACCCGAGGGGGCTAGGGTTACACAGAGTCGGTTACAGAGAAGGTAATATACATATCCGACTTGCCAAGCTTGCCTTCCATGCAAAGGAGAGTCCCACCCGGACACGGGACGAAGTCTTCAATCTAGTATCTTCATAGTCCAACAGTCTGGCATAAGCATATAGTCCGGCTGTCCGAGGACCCCCTAATCTGGGACTCCCTGAGTAGCCCCTGAACCAGGCTTCAATGACGATGATTCTGGCGCACAGATTGTCTTAGGCATTGCAAGGAGGGTTCCTTCTCCGAATACTTCAAAGAAGATCTTGAACACAAGGATCGTGTCTGGCTCTACAAAACAAATTCCACATACCACCGTAGAGAGCACAATATTCCACAAGTCTAATCTGCTGACAACTTTTTCATAGCGTGACATCACGCCGCGGTCCGGTCATTATACAAACCGTTTTTCTCAACCTGCTACTACGCATCTTGCGAGTCGGTTTTATTGGCATGTCTTGTCAAAGCAGAGATCGTGTCCCCTTATCACGGGATTCTCATCAATATGGGTGTGGGTAACCCAACCGCGCTATCAACAGGGCGCTTGGGGAATAAGCGAGTTTACAGGGCAAGTGGGGAGGCGCATGGTTTCTAGCGCCTTTATAAAGAGATAAGGATCCCCCCTTTTCACCCATGCCTTCTCCTTCCCCTACTCATCCATTCTCGAGCTCCAACGCCCAAGTTCTCACCTTGTTCGTAAAGTGATTCCAAGCATGTTCGGAGCGGGAGGCAAGTGGATGGCCTCCTCCGTTACGGAAGCAGACATCACGAAGCTTCGGGAGGCCGGATACCTGTCCGCAAACATCGTGCACCGGATTCCGGCTGAAGGGCAGATTGTGCCTACCCTGAAACCCCAGGAAAGGGTTGTATTCCTCTCTCACTTCGTCCGCGGACTGGGATTCCCCCTCCACCCGTTCGTCCGTGGACTTATGTTCTACTATGGGCTGGACTTCCATGATCCGGCCCCCAATTTCATCCTCAACATCTCGGCGTTTATCGTCGTGTGCGAGGCCTTCCTCCGCATTACGCCCCACTTCGGCCTATGGCTGAGGGACCTTCAACGTGAAGCCAAAGGTGGTGGTCGGCCAGCAAGCAGAGTGGGGGGCGCCATGGTGGGCGTCACCTGGCCCGAAGGCTCCTTCATGGAGACCGTGAAGGGGTGGCAATTGGGGTGGTTCTACATCACCGAGTCGCACGACACCAACTGGGCGGCGACCCCTAAATTTTGATCCGGTGTCCCATGCATCTAACCTCCTGGAAAGAGAAGGGCTTAGCCTGGGGCTCATCGGTGGAGCTGACCGGACATCAGACCTGTGTCCAAAATATGATAGGCAAGAAGATCAAGCTTGTCAACATGGTCCAGGTCATGCTCATCCGCCGGATCCTTCCGTGTCAAAGACGGGCTTACAATCTGTGGGAGTTCGACCCGGCCGAACACCAGATGCTGCAAGGCTTTTTGGCATGACGCACGAAGACGTCGAGAAGGTGCTCTTCAAGGCCAATGAGGTCCCTCCACCTATAACCGAAGATCACGTACTCAGCGCGAAACGCCAAGCCCATCCGGTGAGTTTTTGTATTTTGCAAGATGTGCCTTTTACCAGCACATTCGCAGGAGGAATCTAAGCATCCATGCCAATTTAACAGGACTGGGTAGCGATAGCAAAGCGGATTGACTGTCTGGCTCCGCTACCTAAAGATCCAGAATCGACTCTTCTAACGAAGATGTTGTTTCCGGTGCCCTATGAGGTACCGGAGAAGAAGGCCAAGAAGAAGGCCGCGGAGACCAGGAAAGGTCTCCGGCGCAAGGTTGTATCGGACACGACGTCCGAAGACACCGAGGCACACTCCTCCCATGAAGACGAGGAGGAGGAAGAGGAAAACCCTCCCCCCCCAACCAGGGGGAAAGAGGAGAAAGGCCGCCCCACAGGGGGAGGTCGAGGCGTCCAAGAAGGGAAAGACCTTCCTTCCAGACCACTCCACCCCAGCCACCTACAGCGGCGAGGAGTGGTTGCCTAGGGACAAGCCCCTGGCTAAGTCCTAAGTATCCGGACGCTATAATACTTCCAGTATGTTTTGCTTTATTGCCTCTTTCCATGCCGAACATGCATATGCAATCTGGCCAAATCCCACATCAAGGTATCCTCTTCGGAGGGGTCCCTTGGCCCATCGGTGATGAACAACGATTCACTCCCGACAGCCTCCTCCTTGAGGCCCACGGATGACACCGAGGTGTTGTCTCAGAGGATACCAGACCCGGGGGAGACAGTTCTGGAGACGCCCCCAGGCGAAATCCCAATCACCGGGCACATGGGAGGAAAGACCCCCATGGACTCCGATAACAGGGGCCGCACCAAGTTTGGCCCCCAGCCGAATACGGCTCCAGAAACCCGAGCGGTTCCGAAGTCAGGCAGGCAGCCTCTCTCTAAGGGGGGCGAGCCGCCTGTACCGATGACCTCTGTCCATCCAGAGGCATCAGACAACTTGCTGGAAGCGCTTTGCGACGCTTCCATTGATGAAGAGCACCATACTCTTAAGAGTACAGTGATTGAGAAAGTCCGGTCCCCCAAAAGCGAATTGACCGAAGCCTGCGCTAGCCTCCTAATAGGCTTTGAGGTAAGTAATAAAATCGTAGGAAAATATCACAACATAGACAGTAGCCCCTGATGCTCTGTTTGGTGTTCGGAAAGAAAGGCCGAACAGAGGATCAAATAACATCCACAGGAGTCTAACAGAAGATGTCTATGTGAATAAGCAGGCATCACTACTGGTCGCTGCCTCTCATACTGCGAAGGTCTCCGGACTGAAGCGGGACCTGGAGCAAACCGAGGGAGAGCTCGGCCTCGTGAAGAGGCAGCTCGAGGAAAACAAAGGTACACAATACCCCGTCTGTATATTTATAAAGGAAAAATGGTTTTTGCTAATAGAAGCATCATCAACTTTAATAGGGGCCACGACCGAAGTGGTGGCCCTTAAGAAGGTGCTGACCGAGGCCAAGGACAAAGCGTCCAAGAAACGCGTCGAGCGCGAGAAGCAAGAGGCCCGGGTCAACGAGGTCCAGCAAGAGCTCCAGAATTTCGTTCAAAAATATGAGTCCCTAGAGCATGACTCTAAGACTCAAGAGTCCGAGCTTGCTAAGGCCCTCCAGAGCGTGCGAGACACCAAAGCCGAAGCCCAAAAGGCCCTCCAGGAGATTCGGGCGGCCAAGAAGATTGCGGCGGGTAATGCATTCATTATGCAAAGCAAGCATGTGAAGGAGACTTTCCTTTTACTTACCTGAATTTGGAGCTCTCTAGGAGCGTTCGTAGATCTGCCGTGCAGCATATTTGATGCCGCAGAGTTCTACCAAGTTGAAGAAGGGAGCTCGACGGAGAAGTTGTTCTGGTCTCAGTATATTGGGACCAAACATCCGATGCCCTTGAGCGACCAGCTGAAGCAATTGGTCGAACTGCACAAGGCGGCCGAACTGGCCATGAAGGACCTCATAGTCCGGCTATGGCCTGCCGAGCCTCTGCCCAGCAGCTACTTCGGCCTCGTAAAGCGGCTTGTGAGTGCCTGCCCGTGGCTTGAAGTCATAAAGCGGTCAGTTTGCATTGAAGGTGTGCGAATGGCCTTTGCCCACGCAAAAGTGCACTGGGCAAAGATGGATGCCGAGAAGCTGATGACGGAGGGGCCGCCGAAGGGCAAGGAGCACTGCTGGCCGAGAAGTATTATGATAGTGTCCTGAAGGGCTCCCGCCTTGTGGCGGAGCAATGTGCTAAGGATGTAATCTTTGAGTTAATGTACTCATTGTATCCTATAATATGAAACAAGTTCTTTTGCGCAATATAACGCTTGTTGATTTAAAATTTTACCTTATGTGCGGCCGTTTATAAAATCTGAGAGTTGGCTAGTTGTCGGCTCTTCTGCCCCCATGTAACTAGTACAGGGGTGTTCGGGATAAATCTAAACACTCTTTATCCAAATTTTTGGCCCTTTAAGGAGGTGTTTAGCGCAACGAACAAGGCAATTGGACTATACAGCTTTATCACCCTCACTTAGCCATAGAAGTTCTATAATTTTAAATTTTGGCATTGCCCCTGGTATTCGGAATGCCGAATTTGGGGCGCTATACATGCCTAAATCGGACAAAGATGGATTCCTCGCCCAAAGCAGAAAAAATCTTTAGCGATTGGAAACCTCTCGAACAGTGACCAACTCTCGCCGCATTATGGCAGTCAGTTTTCGGCTTTCTCTACTGAGGTGCTCATCCGGAAGAACCAGGACACAATCGCAGTAGTTCTCCCTGTGCCACCTTAACTGATATAGCGGAACGTAAGGCAGCAAAACATGGGAGCCGAGCAACCTAACTATTGACCCAAGACATGATTCGGAGCTGATGATACAATGCTATAAGTTCGAGGTGCCGCACTATCAAAAGTGTTCGGACTTTCTTGTTGTGTTATGTGGTACATTGGAGCCCCTGGCAAACTGAACGTATCAAAGTGTATGGGTGCGATTTGTAAAAAATAAATAGTCAAGGAAAAAGAAAAGAAATGTAATAATAAGCTGACGCTGTACATTATTATCCATTGCTTATTTAAATGATACGTCAAGGCGTATGTATACAAGTACTGCGATAAGAAAAATAGGAATATTTGACATGTCACAACCAAGAGCGAGCTGCGTGTGGGTATGTAAAACAGTTATAGCGATCGTTAACATAGACCACCTGGGGATTCCCTTGTACGTCAAAGCTCCTTGCCTCCTTGGTGTTTCCGTCCCGCATTGGGCCCGATAATTAGGTTATCGGAAGAGCCTCGAGAAAATAGGGACCTGAAAGAAAGAAAAGGGTGAAGGTATACGATCTTGGGGCGGTTGAGCCGCATTGTGAACCGCATTCTAGCTGTGCCTCCGTCTATGCCCATGGTATTTTTAGTGCGTAATTATGTACGTGCGGCACAAATTTCACCGCTTGACTAGGACTAGGACGGAGGCCGAATTGCTAGGCGAGCTCTGGACGGTCTGGACAATCCTGTTGTAGAGTACTTTGGACTCGCTTGACGGTGTCCGAAGGCTTTATAGCCGAATTGGGGGTCTACCTAAGAAGGCTGCTCTATACTTTTGCTGTGAGGGCCGCAGTGTGCTCCTCCGTACAGAGGGAGCGCTCTTTCCATTGACTGTTATAACCCCTCAAGGTCTGGGCATCTTGAGCTTGAGGAAGGGATAGTGCGGCACGACATTGAATCTGGCGAATGCGGTTCGTCCGAGCAGTGCATGATAGCCACTACAGAAGGGGACGATATCGAAGATTAACTCCTCGCTTCAGAAGTTGTCCGGAGATCCAAAGACTACTTCCAGTGTGATTGAGCCCGTGCAACAGGCCTCTACACCTGGTATGACACCCTTGAAGGTGGTATTGGTGGGTTTGGTCCTTGAGGGATTGATGCCCATTTTGCGCCTTGTATCCTGATAGAGCAGGTTCAGGGTGCTGCCACCGTCCATGAGGACTCGTGTGAGGTGGAATCCGTCGATGATAGGGTCAAGGACCAGTGTGGCCGAACCGCCATGACGGATACTGGTCGGATGGTCCCTGTGATCAAAGGTGATCGGGCAAGAAGACCATGGGTTGAACTTTGGGGCGACTGGCTCCATCGCATAGACGTCCCTTAGAGCACGCTTTTGCTCCTGCTTGGGGATATGGGTGGCGTATATCAAATTTACCGTTTTTACTCGGGGAAACGATCCTCCTGTGTTCGGTGGCAGAGGCTCCTCGTCGTCATCACTCCTTGTTTTCGGCATTCAACTTGCCGGCCTATTTGAATACCCTACATTCTCTGTTGTTATGGTTGGCTGGTTGATCGGGGGTGCCGTGGATTTGACATGAGCGATCGAGTATGCGGTCTAGACTGGACGGGCCCGGGTTGTTTCTTTTGAATGCCTTTTTCCGCTGACCGGACTTAGAGCCACTGAATCTGGCATTGACGGCCGTGTCTTCGGCGTTATCGCCATTATTGTGATGCTTGTGTCTGTTGCGTCGGGGCTTGCCGTTGTTATCTCTGGCATCTGAAGTGCCAGGATTTCTTGATGTGTTGTTGCTACGAGCCAACCAGCTGTCCTCGCCTGCACAAAAGCGGGTCATAAGTGTCGTAAGGGCTGCCATGGATTTCGGCTTCTCTTGGCTGAGGTGTCGGGCACGCCACTCGTCACGGATGTTATGCTTAAAGGCCGCTAGGGCTTCAGCGTCCGAACAGTCGACAATTTGGTTCTTTTTAGTTAGGAACCGAGTCCAAAATTTCCTGGCTGACTCTCCGGGCTGTTCGGTTATGTGACTTAAGTCATCAGCGTCCGGTGGTCGCACATAAGCACCCTGGAAGTTTTCAAGGAATGCGTCTTCCAGGTTCTCCCAACTGCCTATGGAGTTCACCGGCAGGCTATTCAGCCAATGCCAAGCCGGTCCCATGAGCTTTAGTGGGAGGTACTTGATGGCATGTAGATCATTGCCACGGGCCATGTGAATGTGGAGAAGGAAATCTTCTATCCATACCGCGGGGTCTGTTGTTCCATCATATGGTTCGATGTTCACGGGCTTGAACCCTTCTGGGAATTGATGCTCCATTACTTCGTCAGTGAAGCATAGGGGGTGTGCGGCGCCTCTATGCCGGGCTACATCACGACGCAGTTCAAATGAGTCTGGTATGTTGTATTTGGCTCGGCCGGATTTGTATTTAGTATATCTAGTGTGGCCGTCATCATCATGTGTTGGGGCGCGCCCCCGTGATCCGTAGATCGATCTTGATTGTCCTGCTTTGTTTTCCAATTCGCCTCACCGGTCATGCGTGTAGCCCCGGGCCTTCGTGTTTTTATTTGTTTGGCGACGGGGTGCGGGCTGGTGTTCGGTTTGATACGCTGCTTTGTCTCGGCCACGAGGTGGCCGGTCAGCCACATCCTGCGCTTGTAGTGTAGGCTCTAGTGCCTCCTCCTCGAATTGAGGTAACAACCCGCGCTTCGGGTAACTTTTGGTTGGGCGCTCGAGTCCGTATTCCTCGGCTGCCAGGACCTCAGTCCATCTATCAGTTAGCAGATCTTGATCAGCTTGAAGCTGTTGTTGTTTTTTCTTTAGGCTTTTTGCAGTGGCTATAAGCTGGCGCTTGAAGCGCTCCTGCTCGACGGGATCCTCAGGCACGATAAATTCTTCATCATCGAGGCTCATCTTGTCTTCGGAGAGAGGCATGTAATTGTCATCCTCCGAGTCTCCATCCGTTGCCTGTTTGTCAAGGCTAGCTTGCCCATCCTCCTGTCCGGCTTGCTCGAAGCTTGGCTGGGTGGGATTGTTTTCGTCTTCGGCATCATGCGGAGTGCTATTGTCTCTTGTGTCGGTATCGCTATTTTTGTTATGGCGGGGCTTAGAGCGGCGCCGCTGATGCCGGCGCTTAGATTGCTTCTCAAGGGGATTATCCTCCGTTGCCTCATCGCCATTGCTTTGTTTGGGTGTGTCCACCATATATATATATATATCAGATGATGAGGTGGTAGTCCAGCGCCCTGTGGGCGGTGGTTCCTGTTCTTCTCTGCCATCGTCGTCCATGCCGTTGATGTCTTCGGAGTCAAAATCAATCATGTCGGTTAAGTCCTCGACAGTGGCTATTAAGTGGGTGGTGGGTGGGTTACGAATTTCTTCGTCGTCCGCTTCCCACTCAAGCCAGACATAGTTCGGCCAAGAGTCGCCTGACAGGGAGAGAGATTTTAATGAGTTTAGCACATCCCACAAGGGCGAGTGCTAAAATATATCCGCGGAGCTAAACTCCATGTTCGGTGCCCAGTCAGGTTCGATGGGCACGAATGCGCGCGTTCCGGAGCCCATGGCCGGAGATGAGTCCGAGGGTCCGATGACATAGACCTCATTGGAGGCGAAGTCTGTGTTCGGCTCTATCGCTGCTGAGTGTGCGGCCTCCTTGGTGGGGTCCATCCACCCGTCCTCTGATGGCACGATCTGCTCCGGATTTAGAGCCAGGGCAGCTGCAGGTGCGATCTCCAGAACACCGTCCGATGGCAGATCTAGGTCATGCTCATCGCGACTGTGGGGTGCACCCGTTATGGTCTCAAATCCGTCGAAGATCAAGTCTCCGCGGAGGCAGTGTAATTCAGGCTTCCGAACCTGACCTGATGGCCAGGGGCATAACTATCGATCTAGTCCAGATAGCCAAGTGAGTTGGCCCGCAGTGCGAAGCCCCCGAATACGAAGATCTGTCCGGGGAGGAAAACCTCACCCTGGATCACGTCGCTGTAGACGATTGAAGGATCCATTAGGCCTTACCGTGACGACACAGTGGAACTCTCAATGAAAGCACCAATGTCGGTGTCAAAACCAGCGGATCTCGGGTAGGGGGCCCAGAACTGTGCATCTAAGGCTAATGGTAACAGGAGGCGGGGGACATGATGTTTACCCAGGTTCGGGCCCTCTCTATGGAGGTAATACCCTACTTCCTGCTTGATTGATCTTGATGATATGAGTATTACAAGAGTTGATCTACCACGAGATCGTAGAGGCTAAACCCTAGAAGCTAGCCTATGATTATGATTGTTGTTCTTGTCCTACGGACTAAACCCTCCGGTTTATATAGACACCGGAGGGGGCTAGGGTTACACAGAGTCGGTTACAGAGAAGCGAATCTACATATCCGAATTGCCAAGCTTGCCTTCCACACAAAGGAGAGTCCCACTGGGACACGGGAAGAAGTCTTCAAACTAGTATCTTCATAGTCCAACAGTCCGGCATAAGCATATAGTCCGGCTATCCGAGGACTCCCTAACCCGGGACTCCCTCACCTTCCCCTAGGAGCATGCGTGTAGTATATGAGTTCTTTATGACTAATGTTGAGTCCATGGATTATACGCACTCTCACCCTTCCACCATCACTAGCCTCTCTTGTGTCGTGCAACTTTCGCCGGTACCATACACCCACCATTTACCTTCCTCAAAACAGCCACTATACCTTCCTATTATGGCATTTCCATAGCCGTTCCAAGATATATTGTGATGCAACTTTCCACCGTTCCATTTATTATGACACGCTCCATCATTGTCATATTGCCTTTGCATGATCATGTAGTTGACAACGTATTTGTGGCAAAGCCACCTTCATAATTCTTTCATACATGTCCCTCTTGATTCATTGCATATCCCAGTACACCGCCAGAGGCATTCACATAGGGTCATATTTTGTTCTAAGTATTGAGTTGTAATTCTTGAGTTGCAACTAAATAAAAGTGTGATGATCTGAATTATTAGAGCATTGTCCCAAGTGAGGAAAGGATGATGGAGACTATGATTCCCCCACAAGTCGGGATGAGACTCCGAACTTTATGTAAAATAAAAGAGGCCAAAGAAGCCCAAATAAAAAAGAGGCCAAAGAATCCCACCAAAAAATGAGAGAAAAAGAGAGAAGGGACAATGTTACTATCCTTTTACCACACTTGTGCTTTAAAGTAGCACCATGATCTTCATGATAGAGAGTCTCCTATGTTGTCACTTTCATATACTAGTGGGAATTTTTCATTATAGAACTCAGCTTGTATATTCCAATGATGGGCTTCCTCAAATTTCCCTAGGTCTTTGTGAGGAAGCGAGCTGGATGCACACCCACTTAGTTTCTTTTCGAGCTTTCATACACTTATAGCTCTAGCGCATCCGTTGCATGGCAATCCCTACTAACTCACATTGATATCTATTAATAGGCATCTCCATAGCCCATTGACACGCCTAGTTGATCTGAGACTATCTTCTCCTTTTTTGTCTTCTCCACAACCACCATCCTATTCCACAGATAGTGTTATATCCATGGCTCACGCTCATGTATTGCGTGAAGATTGAAAATGTTTGAGAATACTAAAGTATGAAACAATTTCTTGGCTAAAACCGGGGTTGTGCATGATTTGAATATTTTGTGTGATGAAGATAGAGCATAGCCAGACTATATGATTTTGTAGGGATAACTTTTTTGGGCATGTTATTTTGAGAAGACATGATTACTTTGTTAGTATGCTTGAAGTATTATTCCTCTTACGTCAATATGAACTTTTATCTTGAATCATTTGGATCTGAACATTCCTGCCACAATAAAGAAAATTACATTGAGAAATATGCTAGGTAGCATTCCACATCAGAAATTCCATTTTTATCATTTACCTACTCGAGGACAAGCAGGAATTAAGCTTGGGGATGCTTGATACGTCTCCAACGTATCTATAATTTTTGATTGTTCCATGCTATTATATTACCCATTTTGGATGTTTATGGGCTTTACTATACACTTCTATATTATTTTTGGGACTAATCTATTAACCGGAGGCCCAGCCCAAATTGCTGTTTTTTTGCCTATTTTAGTGTTTCGCAGAAAAGGAATATCAAACGGAGTGAAACCTTTGGGAGAGTTATTTTTGGAACAAACGCAATCCAGGAGACTTGGAGTGGACGTCAAGAAGTAAAGAAGGCGGCCACGAGGGTCCAGGGCATGCCCTAGGGGGCTGGGCGCGCCCCCCTCCCTCGTGGGCCCCTCGTGGATCCCCTGACTGACTTCCTTCGCCTATATATATCTACATACCCCGAAAACATCCAGGAGCACCACAAAACCCTATTTCCACCGCCGCAACCTTCTGTACCCGTGAGATCCCATCTTGGAGCCTTTTCCGGCGCTCTGTCGGAGGGGGAATCAATCACGGAGGGCTTCTACATCAACACCATAGCCTCTCCGATGAGTTGTGAGTAGTTTACCATAGACCTTCGGGTCCATAGTTATTATCTAGATGGCTTCTTCTCTCTCTTTGAATCTCAATACAATGTTCTCCTCGATCTTCTTGGAGATCTATTAGATGTAAATCTTTTTGCGGTGTGTTTGTCGAGATCCGATGAATTGTGGCTCTATGATCAAGTTTATCTATGAGAAATATTTGAATCTCCTCTGAATTCTTTTATGTATGATTGGTTATCTTTGCAAGTCTATTCGAATTATCAGTTTGGTTTGGCCTACTAGATAGATCTTTCTTGCAATGGGAGAAGTGCTTAGCTTTGGGTTCAAACTTGCGGTGTCATTTCCTAGTGACAGCAGGGGCAGCAAGGCACGTATTGTATTGTTGCCATCGAGGTTAAAAAGATGGGGTTTATATCATATTGCTTGAGTTTATCCCTCTACATCATGTCATCTTGCCTAATGCGTTACTCTGTTCTTATGAACTTAATACTCTAGATGCATGCTGGATAGCGGTCGATGTGTGGAGTAATAGTAGTAGATGCAGGCAGGAGTCGGTCTACTTGTTGTGGACGCAATGCCTATATACATGATCATGCCTAGATATTCTCATAACTATGCACTTTCCTATCAATTGCTCCACAGTAATTTGTTCACCCACCGTAATACTTATGCTATCTTGAGAGAAGCCACTAGTGAAACCTATGCCCCCTGGGTCTATTTTCCATCATATAAGTTTCCAATCTACTTTATTTTGCAATCTATATCATAAAAATACAAAAAAATTTATCTTATCTTATTATCTCTATCAGATCTCACTTTCGCAAGTGGACGTGAAGGGATTGACAACCCCTTTATTGCATTGGTTGCTAGGTTCTTGTTTGTTTGTGCAGGTACGAGGGACTTGCGTGTAGCCTCCTACTGGATTGATACCTTGGTTCTCAAAACTGAGGGAAATACTTATGCTATTTTGTTGCATCACCCTTTCCTCTTCAAGGGAAAACCAACGTAGTGCTCAAGAGGTAGCATGAACAAATTACTGCCGAGTAATTGATATAAAAGCACATAATTATCATGATATCTAAGGCAATGATCATGAACATAGGCATCGCGTCCGTGTCATGTAGACCGAAACGATTCTGCGTCTACTACTATTACTCCATTGTTGGTGGGAAACGACACCTATGGGATCACGAGGATCCCTTCTGCGGTTGCAGGGGCGCAGGTTTGTGAGAAGAGCAGGATTAGCAATCAACACAAGGATCATTTACCCAGGTTTGGGCCGTGAGGATGCGTAAAACCCTAGTCCTGCTTTGGTGGATGTACTGAGTGTTCTTATGCTCTTGAACTAGCTACAGTGACTACTTGGTTTAAAAGAGCCGAATCCCTCTCCAGCATGCCATGGGCCTCCTTTTATTGTCGAAAGGGGCTGCCACAGTGGCACACAGGAGGGGGAAAGGCCTACAATGCTATGAGCTTATCGCTCGTATTACAGGACAAGATGCATTTAATGCGTTGCTTAGGTGTCTTCTTGCTTTATCGGGGACGGAGCGAAGCCCGTCCCGTCCATCGCCGCTCCTTCTCGCTTAGACACGCGCCCTGGCCGATGATGCATGCGGCGCCATGTAGGCAGGCAAGCAGCTGAGGTGGCGTGGTGGTGGAGCCTTCACGAAGATCTGCATGCCGCCACGCGGGCGTGTGCTGAGTTGGCCTGGAAGCTGCATGTTGCCACACAGGTGTCTGCC
Source organism: Triticum aestivum (assembly GCF_018294505.1). Lineage (NCBI taxonomy): Eukaryota > Viridiplantae > Streptophyta > Magnoliopsida > Poales > Poaceae > Triticum > Triticum aestivum. The sequence goes on from NC_057807.1 coordinate 557,096,803, forward strand.
CAGCTGCTTGGGCTGGCAGCTGCATGTGAACGGTGGTGGAGACTTGGTTGGTGCAGGCCTGACAATGGCCCCGCTGACGTCCATGGCAAGGGCCTTGCCGGGTGGCCCGACAAGGGTCTTGCCGTGGTGCGCTGTCGTCCCCGGCAAGGATCTTGCCGGGGGTCTTGTGGCTTTCCTCGGCAAGAATCTTGTCGAGGACCATTGCCTTCCATTCCTCATCTGATCTTGAATATTCTTTGTCTTCACAAAGATCTGCATGCCACCAAGGAGGTGCCTCCCGAGCCCTGGCCCAACATGGTTGATGGTGTTGGAGGCCGTGGGTTCGAGGGTGGGTCACCCTGCTGGTGTGGGCGAGCCGCCCCGGCGAGGGTCTTGTCGGGGAAACCTGCTTCGTCCATCTGCTTTCTGTGGTCTCGGTCTTTGGCGTTGCGCTGATCGTGTTGCGGCTTCGCCTCCTCCCTTTTTCCCTACTAAGTGTGGCTTCGGCCCGTGGCTCTGACTGCTAGCGCACAAGTAAGGGGTACAAAGGAGTGCCCCTACTTTAGTACACCGACAGGAGCCCCTGGGCCTGGGCCACACATAGGCGCAATGCGTTGTTGGGCCAGGCCCAAAACGGTGCGCGGGCAGGTGGGGCGGTTTTTACCGCAGTAACTTTCTGCCTACCGCGCTTCCCCATGACCCGCGTTGAATGCGCGGCGTGGGGGTCGCGTGCACGCGCGCGCGTTACCGAAGCACGCTAGCGTCATCTTGTGGTGGATAGTAAAGAGGCGGCTTGCGTGAACCCTTGAAACCGCAGGGCCACCTCTTATTTACTGCCCTTACTCGGGAACCGTTGCTCCATGCGTCCCATTGCGCCTGTCTCTTGCGCCACATTTGTTGCATGCATGATGCAGAGCGAATGACAGGTGCGCGAGATACGGGAAGTCGTGCACAAGTGGGTCAGTTCCCCACGCGCCTTCAATTGGGTGGGAAGGGAGGTCGATGACCCTGCCCGTTGTCACTTCAATGAGCCAGATTGGCCGAAAGGGGCGGCCGAGCCCCGCCCCCGCCCCTTTATAAATAGGGGAGCGGGAGGAACGGCGCCTCTCAATCCTTCGTCATCCGCTTCTCTCCATTCCTGCTCCCTCCTTCCTTCTGCCATGGAGAGGGGGCGTGGCGACGCTTCATCGGTGGCGGCGAGGGTCTCGGCTAGACAACGCATCGCTCCTCCCCAGGAGCTCGTGGCGGCAGAGCCAGCCGTTAGAGGAAGGGGGAGGGGGCGAGGTCGAGGCCGTCGTGGTGCCCGGGGAAGAGGAGGACGGGGCGGCGCATCGGCCTCGCCTTCGCCAGCGGCCCCTCCCCCGGTGGAGGGCCATGTCAGTGACAACTCCTACGAGTTCTTGCTCATGTTGTGCCAGCCGTCGCGCCGTCGTCTTTGTCTCCCGACCACATTTGCGCGGGAGATGGAGCTGGACCCGCCGTAGGCACTACGGCTGCATATGAGGGGTTGTGGGAACAGCAGTACATGGGCCGACGTCGAGTTCCCTGCCCCTCACGTCATGTATCTTCGCCGAGGGTGGAGGACCTTTTTCCATATCCACAACCTAATGGAGGGGCTCACTCTCCATTTCAAGTTAATGGAGAGCGGCCTCCTCTCCGTCAAGGTCTTTGGGCACTTCGGGACTCGTGTAAGGTGCTGCGTGGGGAGTTCCTCTAATGACGAAGACTCCTCCTCGAGTGAGAGTGACGAGGAGGACAGCGGCAACGACAACGAGGGTAACGGGAGGCAGGACGACGGGTTCGACTAGGCATCGGGCACGCCGCTCCGGGGCGACAGCGGCGACCCCATCATCCGTGTCGCCGGCTCCCTGAACTTCTCGGCGCCATCTCTTTGGGAGGCTGTCTCGGGAGGCAGGAGAAGGCGAATAGGGCAGGTGGCGGGCTGTCAAGCCGGAGTATGCGTGCACCGACACCTTCGTCGCGTATTGCCAGTCCTGCCGCCTCATCTTCTAGCTCTTCTCCCATCATCATCATCACTAGCTTCCCTTTGGGGTGGCCACCGAGATGTTCTCCTAGTGCCTTCTGCTGCTCATACCTCGCCTAGGCGCCCCTTTTGCCCTTTTGCTTTCTTGTTTCATTTCCTGAGGAGGGGGACAAGAAAGGGATTACAGGCACCTTATCTTTTTTCAACTTGTAAGCCTACGGGCCTTATTTAGATCTAAAACCTATTAGCTCCTTGTTCATGTTTATGTTCCGTACTTACTATACCTATATGGAACGTATTAATGGAAAAAGGGTGCTTGCCGAGTCTTGTGCGTGCGTGTGAGCAAAGCCCATACCAAGGAACAAGTCCTTGTTATTTTTAATATAAGCATCGTTGCCCGGCAGCAGGCCTTGCCGTTCCCCCACTCCATTCGTCCATACTCATGCCTTTGGCGGAGGCAGGGACGATGTGGGGGTGGGCCCTATGCTTGCTTCCTTGCCGCCGCGGATACGACCATATTCCTGGACCAAGAAGTTCTTGGGTGATAGGAATGAGGGGAGCACGTCAGCCTTGGAATAAAACGAGGCTCCATACGTCCCAAGTTTCATATGGGAACACATGACAGGGGATGGGAAAACTTATCTGAATCTACAGCCCCCGGCAACCTTGACTTGCCGTGGGTGGATCTCCGTGTCTTCTTCCCTCGGCAAGCTCGGCTTGCCGGGCCTGGGGCGCTGGCTCGTTTTCTTCCTTCCACTTGGCTTGGCAGAAACATATCATGTACCCTACATACCAAAGAGAATTGACAGGAACAAAACGACGCAAACTCGACCTCTATGCTAGGGGTCAGTCGCCGCTAACCACTATCAATCCTAACCGAGGGATAGACTCAATCTAGCATGCATGCTATGACTTAGGGCGCCAGCGCTTTGTTTATTTATGCTCAGGGTCTGTGCCTGGCTTTGTACAAAGGGTCACATGCCTTGCCGGCGAGGCTTGTACAAAAGGGGACTTGCCGGGGGGGCCGGCAGCTGCGCCTTATGGGTAAAACTTGCGAAGATGCTCGATGTTCCAGGAGTTGCTCACTGGAATGGCATCTTCGGTCTCCAGGCGGACTGTGCTAAGCCTGGTGACTCGTCTTACCCGATAAGGGCCTTCCCATTTCAGCGTCAACTTGTTGGAATTCTTGGCCGACTGAACGTGCCAAAGAACAAGGTCGCCTTCCTCATGGCTCTGGGCATGAACCTTGTGGCTATGGTAGCGGTGCAAGGCTTGCTGGTAGCGCGCTGCTCTCACAGCCGCCCGGAGACGATCTTCCTCAAGGAACGTTGCGTCATCTTGCCGCAATCGCTCTTGCTCAAGCTCATCATAAGCGAGCACTCGAGGTGACCCGTATGTGAGTTCCGTGGGGAGAACTGCTTCAACCCCGTAGACCAGGGCAAAGAGTGGCTGGTCGGTGGCTCGATTTTGCATCGTTCTGATCGACCAAAGAACCGCCGGCAACTCATCAATCCAGCGCCTTCCACTTTTCCGCAGCCTGTCAAAAGTCTTCGTTCTTAAGCCTCACAGAACTTCAGCATTTGCTCTCTCTGCTTGATCGTTGCTTCGTGGGTGTGCCACGGAAGCAAAACAGAGCTTGCTGCCGATATCCTCAATGTATTGCATGAAGGCGTGGCTTGTGAAATGTGTGCCATTGCCGGTGATAATCCTGTTGGGTACCCCAAAACGGCAAACTAGCCCCTTGAAGAACTTGATGGCTGACTGCGCTGTCATCTTCCTCACCGCTTCCACCTATGGCCACTTTGTGAACTTGTCGCTTGCAACGTACAAGTACTCAAAGCCCCCGACAGCACGAGGGAAAGGGCCCAATATGTTGAGCTCCTAGACCGAGAAGGTCTAGGAGAGAGGGATGGTTTGAAGAGCTTGAGCTGGTTGATGAAGCTTCTTCGAATGGAACTGGCACGCTTCACACTTGGTTACTAGTGCTGTCACATCCTCGAGGGCAGTGGGCCAGAAGAAACCTTGCCGAAAAGCCTTGCCAGCAAGGGCCCTCGACCCTATGTGGGAGCCACATATACCTTCATGTATCTCTGCCAACAGCTCTAGTCCTTCCTCCCGGGAGATGCACTTCAATTTCACCCCATTCGGTCTTTTTCTATACAAGACGTTGTCAGCGAATTGGTACAGAGCGGACCGGCGGGCTACTCTCTCTGCCTCTTCCTGCTCCTCAGGAAGCTCTCCCATTTGGAGGAATCAGACGGTGTGCTGCGCCCATGCCGGAGCCCGTGGCTCGACGACAAGGATCAAAGGCATCACTTCTGCCACGAGAGCGGTCGTCTCTATGGACATGGCCTGAGGCCCTGCCGGAGTCAGTTGCCCCGCGGCAGGATCGACATCCACGGCAACATCTTCGCCAGTGGCTCCGGGGAGCTCGGTGGGGAAGTACTTGCCGGGGCCTAGCTTCGTTCGCTTGTTCTGCTCGGTTGATGGTTCGGCGGATGGTTGAGTTAACCAAAGCACAAAAGTACCTGGTTCCACAGGTAGCTTGAGGGCTCGCGCTTTGGAAGGTAGTCGGTGATGTCGTTTTTCGTCTGAGGGACATGCTCTGCTCGTATACCGTCAAAGCGCTCCTCTAGTTTACTCACTTCATCCATGTAAGCTTCCATCAACGGCCTTTGGTAATCTTTGTTGATCTGCCTGACGACGAGCTGCGAATCACCCCTGACGATGAGATTTTTGACTCCGAGGTCCGCCGCGATCCTGAGACCAGCAAGCAAGCCCTCTTACTCGATGGTGTTGTTAGTTGACATCTCCCAGGGAAAGTGCATTTGGACAACATACTTGAGGTGCTCTCCGGTGGGTGCGACAAGAAGCACACCAGCACCGGCACCTTGCAGCGAAAAATCCCCATCAAAGTACATGATCCAGTTGCGGCTCGATTCCTTGCCAGGGAGAGGGGTCTCCTGTACCTCTTCGTCGGGCGTCGAGGTCCATTCTGCAACGAACTCCACCAAGACTCTGCTCTGAAAGTTTGAGGTGCTTTCGAACTTTAAACCGAAACTCGACAGCTCCAGGGCCCATTCCATGATCCTCCCCATTGCATCTGGGTTATGCAGTATCCGTTGCAACGGGAGGCGGGTGACCACGGTGATCTCGTGCACTTGGAAGTAATGACGCAGCTTCCTCGAGGCCATAAGGAGGCCGAAGAGCAATTTTTGCACACCTGAGTACCTTGACCTAGCCCCCTGCAAGAGGGAGCTGACGAAGTAAATTGGGTGATGCACCATTTTCTTCTTCTACGCTACTTCACTCAGTCACGCGGGCCCTGTCACACTGGCGTCAGCCTCCGCCGGGGACTCAGTCTTGCCGGGACCGAGCCCTACCGGGGAGGGTTCCGGCTCGCCATTCGTTGACTCTGCCTCTGCCGCTACCTCTTTGCCGACCTCCCTCTGCACCACTAGTGCGGCGCTAACCACCTGATTCGTTGCCGCTAGATATAGCAGCAACGGTTCTTGTGGTTTGGGAGCAACCAGAAGTGGGGTAGAGGAGAGGTACTTCTTCAAATCCTGCAGCACTACCTCGGCCTCCGGGGTCCACTCCATTGGGCCCGTCTTCTTCAAGATCTTGAAAAAAGGAAGGGCATGCTCCGCGGACTTGAAGATGAATCTTCTCATGGCGGCAACACAGCCAGTGATCCGACGCACGTCTTTGATCCGTTTAGGTGCCTCAATCTGCTCGATGGCCTTGATCTTATATGGGTTTGCCTCAATCCCGCGCTGCGACACAAAGAACCCAAGAAGCTTGCCGGACGGGACACCAAAGACACACTTCTCAGGGTTCAACTTGAGGTTGATCTTGCGCATGTTCGCAAATGTTTCCTCTAGATCTTGCACAAGTGTTGCTTTGTCCTTGGTTTTAACCACTATGTCATCCATATAAGCTTCCATATTTCTATGTAGCTGGGGCTGAAAACCAATTTGGACATGGGGTGATGACCACTGTCTTGTCCTCGTCTTCAACCCGAAAGGCATCCGTAAAAAGCAATATGTACCACATGGGGTGATGACCGCTGTCTTGTCCTCATCTTCTTTTGTCATGAAGATCTGGTGGTACCCTGAGTAGGCGTCCAGGAATGATAACAGGTCGCACCCAGCCGTGGAATCAACAATTTGGTCGATGCGCGATAATGGGAAGGGATCCTTTGGACAAGCCTTATTGATGTCTGTGTAATCAATACATAGTCTCCACTTCCCGTTTGCCTTGCGCAGCACTACCGGGTTAGCCAACCACGTCAGATGGAGCACCCCCCCCCACCAAGACTGTCGGCTCTAGTTTTCTGATCTCCTCCGTGATGAATTCCTGCCTCTCTAGAGCTTGCTTCCTGACCTTCTGCTTGACGGGCCGTGCATGAGGACAGACAACAAGATGGAGCTCAATCACTTCCCTGGGAACGCCAGGGATGTCGGAGGCTTGCCATGCAAACACATTGACATTCGCCCGTAGGAAAGTGACGAGCTCGCTTTCCTATTTGCTGTCGAGGGTGGAGCTTATGGTAAAAGCTCCCCCCGTGCCATCCTCCTTGACGGGCACCTTCTTGGTATCTGGTGGTGCAGCTCTGGACTTCTTGCTCTTGCCGGTGGAGCTCTCTGGCACGTCCTCAACGGGAGCGCAACACCCCGAAGAGGTGCGCTTGCCGGAGTGGGTGCGAGGGGTCTCGCCGGTCTTTTTCCCTCCCGGGATCCCTCGGCAGGAGCAGGTGCCTTGGCGGCAGCTGCTGCAACTGCTTCCTGGTTGAGTTGGTCGGCGCAAATCAACGCGTCTTTCTTGTCGGAGGGGACAGTGATGATGTTCATCGGCTCGGGCATCTTCAGCGTGTTGTAGGCGTAATGTGAAGCCGCCATGAACTTGGCTAGTGCCGGGCGGCCGAGGATCCCGTTGTAGGGCAAGGGGATCTCGGATACATCAAAGACAATCCTCTCTGTCCTGTAGTTTAGCTCGCATCCGAACATCACGGGCAGCGTGACCTTTCCCTTCGGCTGGCTCCTCCCCGGGTTGACCCCTTGGAACGTGTCCGTCTCCTCGAGGTCTCCATCAGGGATCTGCAGCCTCTTGATAACAACAGGCGAGATCAAGTTCAGACCGGCCTCGCCGTCAACCAGTATCTTCGTCACCTTGAGGTTGCGGATTGTTGGTGAAACCAACAACGACAAGCACCCGACCGCAGTAGTGCGGTCAGGATGGTCCTTGGTGTCGAAGATGATAGGCGTGCTGGACCACTTCAGCGGCTTCCGTGCGTCGAACAACGGCTCCACCGCTGTGATCTCACGCGCTCACTGCTTGAGCTGGCGGTGGGATGCATGCAGCGAGGCGCCATCATTGACGCACATGGCTTTTGTGGCTTTCTGGAACTCGTGGTCGTCGGACTCATTGTCCTCGTCGTGATCATCGTCTTCCTGCTTCTTGTCACGACCCCGGGCGGGCCTCTCCTGCTGATTATCATTGCCGCGGCAACCTCCTTGGCCGCCACGCTTCTTGTCGGATCCCTCAGCACCCTCTTGGTGCTTCTCCTTGTCCCGCCTCTCATACTCGGCTTTTTGCTTCTCAGCGAGCAGCTCCACTTGCCGGCAGTTCTGGAGGTCATGGCCCTTGGTGCGGTGGATCTTGCAATACTGCTTGTCGGAGCCCCCTGGCTTATCGGCAGCCGCCAAGGCCCGGAAAGCGACACACCTGGCAACCTGCTTGCCGTGGTCACTTGCCTTGGGTTTCTTGGTGGCGCCGGTATCGTCGGACCCCTCGACGGCAGGCACGGTCTTGCCCTTGCGCTTCCTGTTATGGTGCCAGCCCTTCTTCAACGGGGTGGCGGTATCATCCGTGGAGTCGGTTTCCGCGCCGGCGTCTTTGCCGGGGTACTTCCTTCCCTCTTCAGCGCGAGCGCACCGATCGGCTAGAACATAAAGTTCGGCCACATCCTTGACCTTGTTCATCGCCAACTCCTCACGCACCTTGCGATTATGCACACTCTGATAGAATGCACTGATCATGGCGGCAGGATGAACGTCGAGAATGTTGTACTGCACTCAGCTGAACCTTTGGATGTACTTACGCAAGTTTTTTCCTTCTTTCTGGGGGATAATGTGCAAGTCGCTCGCCTGGCCATGAGCTTAGTGGCCTCCAGTAAAGGCGCCAACAAACTAATGACACATATCCACCCAAGAATAAATGGAGTCCACTGGCAAGTGCATCAACCATGACATAACATTGGGCTTTAGTGCCAACGGGAAGTAATTGGCAAGCACCTTATCATTGCGGGCCCCAGCAGCTTGCATCGCGATGTTGTAGATGTTGAGGAACTCCGCCGGGTGAGTCTTGCCGTTGTACTTCTCGCCAACGTCGGGTTTGAACGTGCGATGGGAGGGCCACTGGAACTGCCGCAGCTCACGAGCGAAGGCCGGACAACCCACCTCGTAGGGTAGGCCACCATAGCCTCCCGGTGTTGGGTGGTCCGTAGTGTGCCCTGCCCGCCTGTCCGACTGGTGGCGCACGTCATGCCGGCACTCGATGGTGATTCGAGCGTCTTCATGAGCTCTCTCTCCCGAAGAACTTGACGTTGATCACGGTGGGTTCACGGGTCGAATGACGCTATGGAGATATCATCACGAGCGTCATAGCGATGGACCGACACCTGTGGTGGCCGGTATGGAGGAGGGGAGTGCATCGTGGCCGCATCGCCTCCGGCCCGACCTCCGCTGCCATGCGGTGGCTCGACAGAGCGATGGCCTACGGGTCCTGCCGGCCGCAACTCGTCGTTGTTAGCGATGCCGACGAGCCTCCGGATGGTGGCCCTCCATTCGTCAAGCTTCTCCGCAGCGGGAGGAAAGTCGAGGAGCAGCTGCGCACGTGCTAGGGCTTCTGCTGGTGTGGGCGGCGGTAAAACCTGTGTGGACCGTGATGCGTTTCGACTTCTAACCGCGTTAGAAGGAGCCCCATCATGGCCCCGCAGCCGTACGCCACCTCCGCCAGCCCCTCTGCGCGCATGCTGGCCCCCCTCATCATGTCAAGGGCGCATGGGACTCTTCCCAGGGCGGCGCCCAGGGTCACTAGCAGGGCGGCGCTGCTCATCACGCACGACCTGAGAAGAGCGTGCCATGGGTGCCGGTGTTGGTGTCTTGGATGTCGCCGCACCGCTGTCTGGCGGCACGACGACGCCCGTGGAGGGCCCCGCACCACCTGCGGGGGGCCCGACTCCGTCTCTGGAGCTCGCAATGCATGGCTCGTCGCCTGGCGTTCGAACGACGCTGCTCACCAGACCTGGACTGCCAGGTAGATGTGGTTGTTCGCCGGCCGCGCCACGGGTTCTCTCCGTGACTGGCCTGCTACTGGTCCGCACCAGTACTGGCAGTCCGGTCCCGAACGAACCGATTGCCATGGTCGTCTTCTTCTTAGGAGCCATGGCGATGAAGAACTGGTAGGCCAACTACTAGACTAGATTCTCACAACTGCGCGCGCCCCTACCTGGCGCGCCAAAGATGTCAGTGGGAAACGACACCTATGGGATCACGAGGATCCCTTCTGTGGTTGCGGGGGCACAGGGTTGTGAGAAGAGCAGGATTAACAATCAGTACAAGGATCGTTTACCCAGGTTCAGGCCGCGAGGATGCGTAAAACCCTAGTCCTGCTTTGGTGGATGTATTGAGTGTTCTTGAGCTCTTGAACTAGCTATAGTGACTGCGTGGTTCAAAAGAGCCGAATCCCTCTCCAGTACACCATGGGCCTCCTTTTATAGTCGAAAGGGGCTGCCACAGTGGCACACAGGAGGTGGAAAGGCCTACAGTGCTATGAGCTTATTGCTCGTATTACAGGACAAGACGCATTTAATGTGTTGCTTAGGTGTCTTCTTGCTTTGTCAGGGACGGGAGTGAGGCTCGTCCCGTTCGTCGCTGCTCCTTCTCGCTTACACACGTGCCCTGGCCAGCGATGCATAGGGCGCCATGTAGGCAGGCAAGCAGCTGAGGTGCCGCGGTGGTGGAGCCTTCACGAAGATCTGCATGCCGCCACGCAGGCGTGTGCTGAGTCGGCCTAGAAGCTGCATGTTGCCACGCAGGCGCCTGCCCAGCTGGTTGGGCTGGCAGCTGCATGTGAACGGCAGTGGAGACTTGGTTGGTGCGGGCCTGGCAGTGGCCCCGCTGACGCCCTTGGCAAGGGCCTTGCCGGGTGGCCCGGCAAGGGTCTTGCCGTGGCGCGCTGTCGTCCCCGGCAAGGATCTTCTCGGGGGTCTTGTGGGTTTCCTCGGCAAGAATCTTGTCAAGGATCATTGCCTTACATTCCTCATCTGATCTTGAATATTCTTTGTCTTCACAAAGATCTGCATGCCACCATGGAGGTTCCTCCCGAGCCTGGCCCAACGTGGTTGATGGTGTTGGAGGCCGTGGGTTCTAGGGTGGCTCACTCCGCTGGTGTGGGCGAGACGCCCCGGCAAGACCTACTGAGGCTGCCTCGGCAAGGGTCTTTCTAGGGAAACTTGCTTCGTCCATCTGCTCTCTGTGTTCTCGGTCTTTGGTGTTGCACTGATCATCTTGCGGCTTCGCCTCCTCCCTTTTGCCCTGCTAAGTGTGGCTTCGGCCCGTGGCTCTGACTGCCGCGCATAAGTAAGGGGGTACAAAGGAGTGCCCCTACTTTAGTACACCGACATCCACACATCCACTGCTATCCAGCATGCATCTAGAGTATTAAGTTCATAAAGAATGGAGTAACACATTAAGTAAGATGACATGATGTAGAGGAATTAACTCAAGCAATATGATGGAAACCCCATCTTTTTATCCTTGACAGCAACAATGAAATACATGCCTTGCTGCCCCTACTGTCACAGGGAAAGGACACCGCAAGATTGAACCTAAGCACTTCTCCCATTGCTATAAAAACCAACCTAGTAGGCCAAACTAAACCGATAGTTCGAAGACTTGCAAAGATGTCAAATCATGCATAAAATAATTCAGAGAAGATTCAAAAAATATTCATAGATAATCTGATCATAAATCCAAAATTCATCGGATCTCAGCAAACACACCGCTAAAGAGTATTACATCGAATAGATCTCCAAGAACATCGAGGAGAACATGGTATTGAGAATCAAAGAGAGAGAAGAAGCCATCTAGCTACTAGCTATGCACCCGTAGGTCTTAGCTATGGACACGTAGGTCTACGGTAAACTACTCACGCTTCATCAGAAGGGCAATGGTGTTGATGTAGAAGCCCTTCGTGATCGAATCCCCCTCCGACAGGACGCCGGAAAAGGTCCCTAGATGGGATCTCACAGGTAAAAAAGGTTGTGGCGGTGAAAAAGTGTTTTCGTGGCTCCCCCTGATGGTTTTGGGGTATAAAGGTATATATGGGCGAAAGAATTAGGTTAGGAGACTCACGAGGGGCCACAAGATAGGGGGGCACACCCTACCCCCTGGGTGCGCCCTCCACCCTTGTGGCCGCCTCTTGGCTCCTCCGACTTCATTTCCAAGTCTCCTGGTTTGCTTTTGGTCCAAGAAAGATCACCGCGAAAGTTTTATTCCGTTTGGACTCCGTTTGGTATTCCTTTTCCGCGAAACTCTAAAATAGGCAAAAAAAAAATAGAAACTCGCACTGGGCTCTAGGTTAATAGGTTAGTCCAAAAAATTATATAAAATAGCATATTAATGCATATAAAACATCCAAAACAAATAATATAATAGCATGGAACAATAAAAAATTATAGATACATTGGAGACGTATCACCCCCATATGGGTCGAACCAATGGGAGAAGGGAAAGGGGGAAAGAGAAAGGAAAGGGGGATTCGGCCTTCCCCTTCCCTTTCCCCCCTCTTCTTTCCTTCCCCTCTAGTAAATGAGGAAGGGGCGGCCTTGGAGGAACCCAAGTAGGATTCGGTCCTACTTGGGGCGCCTCCTAGCCTCTCCCCTCCCCTCCCACCTATATATATGTGGGGGCACCCCTAGAACACCCTAGACAATTCCCTAGCCATGTGCGGCTCCCCCTCCACCGTTTACAACCCCGATCATATTTTCGCAGTGCTGAGGCGAAGCCCTGCAAGGATCACTTCACCATCACCGTCACCATGCCGTCGTGCTGACAGAACTCATCTACTACCTCGACGTCTTGCTGGATCAAGAAGGCAAGGGACGTCACCGAGCTGAACGTGTGCAGAACTCGGAGGTGCCGTACGTTCAGTAATTGATAGGTCGGACATAGAAGAAGTTCGACTACATCAACCACGTTGTCGAATGCTTCCGCTTACGGTCTACGAGGGTACGTAGACATACTCTCCCCCTCGTTGCTATGCATCTCCATGGATAGATCATTGCATGTGCATAGATTTTTTTTTGTTTTACATGCAACGTTTCCCAACAGTGGATCATGAGCCAGGTCTATGCATAGACGATATGCACGAGTAGAACACAAAGAGTTGTGGGCGGTCATAGTCATACTGCTTATCACCAATGTCTTATTTTGATTCGGCGGTATTGTGGATGAAGCAGCCCGGACCAACGTTACATGTCCACGCACATGAGACCGGTTCCACCGACAGACATGCAACTAGTTTTGCATAAAGGTGGCTGGTAGGTGTCTATTTCTCCTACTTTAGTCGAATCAAATTTGACTGTGGCCGATCCTTGAAGAACGTTAAAACAAAAAACTTGACGAAACACCATTGTGGTTTGATGCGTAGTAAGAATGGTTCTTGCTAGAAGCCCATAGCAGACACATAAAACTTGCAACAACAAAGTAGAGGACGTCTAACTTGTTTTTGCAGGGTATGTTGTGATGTCATATGGTCAAGACATGATGTGATATATGTTATTGTATGAGATGATCATGTTTTGTAAGTTATCGGCAACCGGCAGGAGCCTTATGGTTGTCTATTTATTGTATGAAATGCAAACGCCATGTAATTGCTTTACTTTATCACTATGCGTTAGCGATAGTTGTGAAAGCAATAGTTGGCGAGACGACCATGATGCAACGATGGAGATCAAGGTGTTGAGCCGGTGACAATGGGGATCATGACGATGCTTTGGAGATGGAGATCAAGAGCACAAGATGATGATGGCCATATCATGTCACATATTTTGATTGCATGTGATGTTTATCTTTTATGCATCTTATTTTGCTTAGTATGGTTGTAGCATTATAAGATGATCCCTTAACTAAATTTCAAGGTATAAGTGTTCTCCCTGAGTATGCACCTTGCGACAGTTCATCGTGTTGAGACACCGTGTGATGATCGGGTGTGATAGACTTTATGTTCACGTACAACGTGTGCAAGACAGTTTTGCACATGCGGAATACTCGGGTTAAACTTGACGAGCCTAGCATGTACAGACATGGCCTCGGAACACTGGAGACCGAAATTTTTAATGTGAATCATATAGTAGATATGATCAACATAAAGATGTTCACCATTGATGACTACCCCATCTCACGTGATGATCGGACATGGGTTAGTTGATTTGGATCATGTATCATTTAGAAGACTTGTGGGATGTCTATCTAAGTGGGAGTTCTTAAGTAATTTGATTAATTGAACTTAATTTATCATGAACTGAGCCCTGATAGTATTTGCATAGCTATGTTGTAGATCAATGGCCGCCCTGAATTTTAATGCATTCCTAGAGAAAGCAAATTTGAAAGATGATGGTAGCAACTACACGGACTAGGTCCGTAACTTGAGGATTATCCTCATTGCTGCACAGAAAAATTATGTCCTCAACGCACCGCTAGGTGAAAGGCCTGCTGCAGGAGGAGATGCCGATGTTTTAAACATCTTGCATGCTCGATCTGATGACTACTTGATAGTTCATTGGGCCATGCTTTACGGCTTAGAATTGGGACTTCAAATATGTTTTGAACATAATGGAGCATATGAGATGTTCCAAGAGTTGAAGTTAATATTTCAAGCAAATGCCCGTGTTGAGAGATATGAAGTCTCCAACAAGTTCTATAGCTGCAATATGGAGGAGAACAGTTATGTCGGTGAACACATACTCAAAATGTCTAGGTATCATAATCACTTGACTCAGCTGGGAGTTAATCTTCCAGATGATAGTGTTATTGACAGAGTTCTTGAATCACTGCCACCAAGCTACAAAGGCTTCGTGATGAACTATAATTTGCAATGGATGGAGAAGACAATTTCTGAGCTCTTTGCAATGCTCAAAGTTACGGAGGTAGAAATCTAGGAGGAGCATCAAGTGTTGATGGTTAACAAGACCACTAGTTTCAAGAAAAGGGAAAGGGAAAGAAAGGGAACTTCAAGAAGAATGGCAAGCAAGTTGCCACTCCCGGGAAGAAGCCCAAAGCTGGACCCAAGCCTGACATTGAGTGCTTCTACTGCAAAGGGACAGGTCACTAGAAGCGGAACTACCCCAAGTATTGGGCGGATAAGAAGGATGGAAAAGTGAACAAAGGTATATTTGATATACATGTTATTGGTGTGTACCTTAGTAATGCTCATAGTAGCGCCTGGGTATTTGATACTGGTTCGGTTGCTCACATTTGTTACTCGAAACAGGAGCTACGAATTAAACGAAGATTGGCTAAGGATGAGGTGACGATGTGCGTCGGGAATGGTTCCAAGGTCGATGTGATCGCCGTCGGCATGCTACCTCTACATCTACCTTTGGGATTAGTTTTAGACCCGAATAATTGTCATTTGATGCCAACGTTGAGCATGAACATTATCTGGATCTTGTTTAGTGCCAGACGGTTATTCATTTAAATTAGAGAATAATGGTTGTTCTATTTATATGAGTAATATCTTTTATGGTCATGCACCCTTGAAGAGTGGTCTATTTCTGTTGAATATCGATTGTGGTGATACACATATTCATAATATTGATACCAGAAGATGCAAAGTTGATAATGATAGTGCAACATATTTGTGGCACTGCCGTTTAGGTCATATTGATGTAAAGCGCATGAAGAAACTCCATGAAGATGGACTTTTGGAATCACTTGATTATGAATCATTTGATACTTGTGAACCATGCCTCATGGACAAGATGAATAAAACTCCATTCTCCGGAACAATGGAGCGAGCCAATGATTTATCAGAAATAATACATACCGATGTATGCGGTCTGATGAGTGTTGAGGCACGTGACAGGTATCGTTATTTTCTGACCTTCACATATGATTTGAGCAGATATGGGTATGTCTACTTAATGAAACACAAGTCTGAAACATTTGAAAAGTTCAAAGAATTTCAGAGAGAAGTGGAGAATTATCGTGAAAAGAAAATAAAGTTTCTACGATCTGATCACGCAGGCGAATATTTTAGTTACGAGTTTGGCCTTCAATAAAAACAATGTGGAATGCGGAGGTGCCATACGTTTGGTACTTGATCGGTCGGAGCTAGAAGAAGTTCGACTACATCAACCGCGTTGTCAAATGCTTCCGCTTACAGTCTACAAGGGTATGTAGACTTACTCTCCCCCTCGTTGCTATGCTTCTCCACGGATAGATCATTGCACGTGCGTAGAATTTTTTTTGTTTTCCATGCAACATTTCCCAACACCCCTCTCTTTCTATGTGTTCGGTTGAAAAATTTCGTTCATGGGTATGCTGTGAGTGTTAGCAATCATAAAAGGTTAAATGATGGTTGAGTATGTGGACTTGCGAAAAGGCTCCAACACGTGACCCTTCCTGAAAATATGATGAATTTTAGTTGCAAAGTTGATTGAGAAAACAATTTCTTGTTTTTGAATAAGGTTTATGCTTTATACTTCATTGTTGTGATGAATTGTTACTTGCTCATGAGAAGTTATATGATAAGAGTTGTATGAAAATTTTTATGTTATAGTTCTTTGCTGTTATAATAATAAACATGATGCTTCTATGTCCGCATTTTGTTTTTATCGACACCTCTCTCTCTACGCATATGGGTATGTTTTTCGATTTCGGTTTTTTTGCTTGAGGACAAGCGAGGTCTAAGCTTGGGGAAGTTGATACGACCATTTTGTATCATGTTTTCCTACTGTTATTTATAATGTTTTTATGCATAATAATGCTTTTTGGAGTATTTATAATGCCTTTTCTCTCATAATATGCAAGGTTTGCACAAAGAGGGAGAATACCGGTAGCTGGAATTTTGGACCTGAAAAAGCTACCTCCGAGTTACCTATTCTGCACATCTCCAAATGAGCAAAAAAATTACGAAGAATTATTTTGCAATATATGAAAAATACTAGAGCAAATAACTATCGGAGGAGGACCACCAGGTGGGTTGTGCCCTCCTCAGCCCACCTCCGATGCCCATCTTCTGGTATAAAGGTCATTTTGACCTAAAAACCCAGAGGGGGACTTTCGAGACGAAGCGCCACCGTCTCGGGGTGGAACTTGGGAAGGAGCACTTTTGCCCTCCGGTAGAGCGATTCCACCAAGGGAACTTCCCTCCCAGAGGGGGAAATCATTGCCATCGTCATCACCAACAACTCTCCCATCTTTAGGAGGGCAATCTCCATCAACATCTTCAACAGCACCATCTCCTCTCAAACCCTAGTTCATCTCTTGTGTTCAATCTTTGTACCGGAACCTTAGATTGGTACTTGTGGGTGACTAGTAGTGTTGATTACATCTTGTAGTTGATTACTATATGGTTTATTTGGTGAAAAATTATATGTTTAGATCCATTATGCTATTTAATACCCCTCTGATCTTGAGCATGATTATCATTTTTGAGTAGTTACTTTTGTTCTTGAGCTCATGAGAGAAGTCATGTTGCAAATAATCATGTGAACTTGATATGTGTTCGATATTTTGATGATATGTATGTTGTGATTCCCTTAGTGGTGTCATGTCAACGTCGACTACATGACACTTCACCATATTTGGGCCTAAGGGAATGCATTGTGGAGCAGTTATTAGATGATGGGTTGCTAGACTGACAGAAGCTTAAACCCTAGTTTATGCGCTACTTCATAAGCGACCTATTTGGATCCAAAAGTTTAATGCTATGGTCAGATTTTATCTTAATACTTTTCTCGTAGTTGCGGATGCTTGCGAGGAGGTTAATCATAAGTAGGAGGTTTGTTCAAGTAAGAATAGCACCCAAGCACCGATGAACCCACATATCAAATTATCAAAGTAGCGAACACGAATTAAGCCAACATGATGAAAGCGACTAGATGAAATTCCCGTGTACCCTCAAGAACGATTTGCTTATTATTAGAGACCGTTTTGGCCTCTCCTTTGCCCCATAAAGATTGGGCTACCTTGTTGTTCTTTATTTAGTGTTACCATTACTTGCTTGTTACAAATTATCTTGCTATCAAACTACCTGTTACCGACAATTTCAGTGCTTGCAGACATTACCTTGCTGAAAACCGCTTGTCATTTCCTTCTGCTCCTTGTTGGGTTCGACACTCTTACTTATCGGAAGGACTACGATTAATCCTCGAACTGAAGACCGAAAGCACGACCTCTCTACTTGGTTGCAAGTGTAGGGTCTTCACAACCTGGCAGCGCTTTGCCGTACAGAGCTAATCGTCGCCAGAGAATTAGAGAGAGGAGATTAGAACCACACTGGGCTTCTAATTATGAGGATTATAGGTGGCTAGGGCTGGCTTGAATTAGTCTAGGACCAACTAGAACTAGAACTAGATCAACTAGAAGAGGCACCCAAAACTTGGAGTTCAAAAGGGTGCAAAACATCTAGTATATATAGGTTTAGGAGGGAGGAGAGGGCAGCCACCAAGGGGGGAAGTTTCCCCTTGGTACGCCGGCCTAGGGAGGGGGAGTTGGACTCCGCGTCCTAGTTCGATTCGGCCCCCCACTAGGAAAGGGGGGCGCCTCCTCACTTGGGCCTTTATGGCCCAAGTCTCCTTCCCCTTCTTGGCCTATTAAGGCCCATTGATATTTAATTAATATATAAATTACTTTAAACTTTTTAGAGCATTATATATATATAATTTAAAATCCCCAGAAACAATTTCTACATATATATAATTAGTCGATAATGCCCACTATTACCCGATATAAACCGAAACCCTTCCCGTGACCCCGAAACGCTTCCAGAACCTCTCGGGACTCTTCCGGATATTAATGAAACTATTTAACAAATATATTCTCATCACTCCCATTCCACTAACCCTTAGCAGATCGTGATTACCTTAAGATTGTTACCTCGTAGGTTCGGTAAAACATAGACATGAACGAAACCCCTTCGTTCAATGACTGATAGCGGAACCGTGGACATCCATATCAGTCCCTATGATTACATGCATGACATTCGAGTGAACCTTTGGTTTTCATGTGACATTCCCTTTGCTTTGCGATACTTTAAAAAACCAGGTGTGCATCAGTATCCTCTTCGCTCATCACCATGCCCACTATACCGTTGCTCCCATTACCGGTTTTGTTCTTCTTTCTCGTTGACGTGTGCTGGCATCCCCGTGACGTAATCACCTATGTCTGGACAGACGTTGATGGATGCCGTCATATAGAGAGGGCCCTAAGAATATCTCTCCATTATCGGAGGAGAAAATCCCACTCTTGAGTTGTTCGTTCACTTGTGAAACTTTCCGGTGAACCCGAAAGTTGCCGTTATGATCACCTTGTTACAGATGACGTTTGAGCAACCCCAAAGTACACCGTATGGTAAGAAGTAACTGAGACACTCTCATGGTTTGAGGAGTAAAGTACACATGCTGACACTTTGTGTTATAACAGATCATTTCAGACGATATGATCACAAAGTATAACAAGATTGGGTCGATTCAATATGATCGTTCTTCTAACATCATACTCTCAATGTTGTTTTAGGACTATCGTTGCACCTAACGATATCCTAAGATCCAGAAAAATTGATCACCAACAACACTTGAGCCAGTCCTAGAGGCTAGACTGAGAACCTATTGTTTGACCGTCTATCATTCCACACGTGCATATATGAGTTTTCCACTGAATCACATATTCCAGGATCATAGCAGTTATAGCATGAAATATAAACCCATAATTGTGAATAATGGAAATATAATAATATAATATCATTGCCTCTAGGGCATATTTCCAACATGAGAAGTATGTTGAGTCATCCACAGCTCGTCGGATGAGGAGGAGTACTCTGATGAGATGATGATCATGCAAGCGGTCCTTGAATACGCGAAGCGTCTGGACGAGCATGTTCTCAGATTCAAGGGCTCGATCAAGGGTCATCGAGTGCTCAACTGCAATAGGGCACACGGGCATTAGACACTGATGGCCAACTACTTTTCCCCCAATGCACTATTTGTTGACCATTTTCGTCGTCGTTTTTGGATGCGCAAGATTGTCTTCGATCGTTTGTACCATGGTGTCCGGTCCTATGATGACTAATTCATCGTGAAGAAGGACGACGTGGGAACGATCGGCTTGCATATGGCATGGATGCTGATTTGTGGGAAGAGTACCTACAGATGTCTGAGAGCACATGCGGAGATGCCATGGTCAGGTTTTCAACTACCATGGTCCCGGTGTTTGGACCTCGGTACCTGAGAGAACCAACTATTGCAGACACCGATAGGCTCCTCGCAATCTCAGAAACAAGAGGGCGTCCTGGTGAGGGTGTCCTGGATAGGGGGGTCCTCGGTCTGCCGACCTATCTCTCGTAGGCCGGCCCGGTGGATTATCCAAGCTCCAGATAACTCCGTGCTTCAGAAGGAAAGCCCCGAAGACCGGGCGTCTACTACAAGACAAGATAATGGCGAGTGCATGTTTATCCCTATGTGTAACCCTAGTACCCCTAGTGTCTATATAAACCAGAGGGTTTAGTCCGTAAAGGCCGGAACCATCATCCTACTCATCTAGGGATTAGTTCATCTGATCTCGTGGTAGATCAACTCTGTAACTATCATATACACATCAATATAATCAAGTAGGATGTAGGGTTTACCTCTTCGAGAGGGCCCGAACCTGGGTAAATACTGTCCCTGCGTTCCTTGTTCCCCATTGATCCAAGATCCATAGCTTGGGACTCCCTACCTGAGATCCATTGGTTTGATACCGACATTGGTGCTTTCATTGAGAGTTTCAATGTGGGATCGCCAAAGGGTTGATGGCCTGCCTAGTCATCAGCAATGACATAGCAAGGGGGATGTGTTCGTCCCTGGATAGCTCTTCGTGATTGGCGGCATTGTGCTGCATGCTGATCCGACCGGCCACCTCGGCAAGATCGGAAATTTCATCCCTGGTGAGGAGATCTGGTTCGGGAACCTAGAGTTCGTTGCCGACTCCCGGGGAAATCTTATTATGACAAAGTTCTCGGCTTCGCCTAAAAAGCCTGCAAACCCCGAGGTTTCAACTTCAGGCGTGGTATACCCCGCCGCTGGGGTTGGCCCCACTTCGGATCCGAACTTTAGCTCGGATGCAGTCAATACACATGGACCAGTTTTGGCCGACCCTCGTGCGATCTGGAACGCCCCCGGAGCGGCTATGCTGCGGATTGATCCCGAGTACTCCAAGAACATGGACCCGGCATACCTCTCGTAGTTAAATGAGTTACTAGATCAGATCCAAGCCAAGGGGATCTACGACAACCAATCCTCGGTCTATGATGGGATCGGGCTTAGACCCAACGACGGGGAAATTTACATCCCACGAATCACACACTTGGTCGCCACTATCGTGGACTTTGTTGAAGGCTTACCCTCATGACCAGCGAAGCTAAGAACTAAGTATGTTCGGGTTTCTAATCATTAGGTTTGGTCCCCTACTCGGAATCCGACCTTCATCCCGGACAAAGCTCAGGATCAAATTCTGATTTAGGGCATGACCTAGAGTCCATGCGACTGTGTCTGGATGACAATCCAGATCCCAATCTCGACGCGACGGGTTCTGCGATGGCGTAGGACACCATCGCCAAAGCTCCGAACTCGCAACCTATGGGGATACAAAGTTTTTTCCCACCCACCCCCACGTCGAGTGCTCTCCAAGCAACTCAGGGAAGCCCGATATATGGGATCTAATGTACGTAAACCAACAACCTAGAGAAACAGTCCAACACTTCTGGGCAGATTTCTCCTGGTCAAAAACAGATGACACACTGTGGCAGATAGGGAATCCTAGCCACTTTTCGGAATAATTGCAAAGACCAAGGAAACCTGGATGCCCTCGCCCGCTGCCATGTTCAAAATTTTGTCGAGCTGTTGGATCTGGTATATAAATATTGTGCCATTCAAAGCGCCTGGCAGGCTCAAGAAGAGCAGTTGGAGTCAATCCATGCCGGGAAACCCAGAAGAGCTCGGGCGAAGCACATGCCCCTAAGCCGGCCTGCCGAATACGAGCCAGCCGAGAAAAAGAATAAAACCCTTGTAGGATCCAGAATTGTCCTTGACAAACTATTGGACAAGACTTGTCCCGTACACTCTTTCTTGTTGAATACAAACTAGACTCGCAGCCTTCGAGTTTGTTGGGTGGTTAGGCAAATAGCAAATAGCGGAGAGACCATCCTCGGAGTCTCACCATCAAGCAGACGTTCAGCAATGCCCGCGATAACAACACGAGATCCTAATGATCTACGAGACGTTTCCCTCAAAAAATCAGAGGAAGAGAGCTCTTCGAGAACTTGACCAAATCCACCAGGTGGCAGCAATGAATACATGGACCAAAACAGCCATCACCTTCGGCGAGGCAGAACAGTCGAGAACCCGCCCGCGGATCACCGACAGCTCTTGTCCTCGATCCCATAGTGGACGGATTCAAACTCCAAACGGAGCTAATGGACGACGGCAATGCCCTAAACCTCATTTACGAGGACACTCTGGACAAAATGCAATTCGACAAATCGCGTGTTGAACAAAGTCACACCACCTTTCGAGGGATCATCCCTAGAAAAGAGGTGCATTGCACCGGAGAGTCACTCTCGATGTAGTATTTGGCACTCCCGAGAACTACCAGTCCGACGAATTACTCTTCCACATTGTGCCCTTCCATAGAGGCTATCACACCCTATTGGGGCGTGACGCATTGACAAGATTTCAGGCTATACCACATTACGGGTATATGAAACTCAAGATGCCAGGGCCCAATGGTGTGATCACAGTGATAAGCGATCCGGACAGAGCCCTTCGGGACAAAAACAAAACAGCATCGCTTGCCCTTGAAGTGTTGTCCGAGGCTCTCGCAACCGAGGAACTAACCACGCTCCGCTCCATGGTTGGTAGGGACGATGTAACCCTCGGTAAGAGGTCCAAATCCACATCTTTCAAACTAGCAGACAAAATCATCAAATTTCAGATACATCCAATGGACCCCAACAAGACAGCGTCCATTGGAGCTCAGCTAGATCCCGTGGTCGATGTGGCACTGTGCACTTTTTTGCACGAAAAATGGGGCATATTCTCCTAGCAGCCCTCGGACATGCGAGGAATCCCGCAAAGTCTAGCCGATCACAACCTGAATGTAATTAAAGGCTTTAAGAAAGTCAAGCAGGCGCTACGCTGATTCTCTGGACCCAAACATCAGGCTATGGGTGAGGAACTAGCAAAGTTGTACTACAAAAAAATACACTTCCGTGATGATACGTGTTTGTCACAGTAGGTCGCGTTTTTTGTCATGCATGTACATCCATGATGATTTTATGACAGAATCAAGATAGTCATACATGTGCTGTTGTAGAAGTGTTCCATGACATTACCAAAATTATCATCACGGAACTGTCCACTTCCATGACGATAAATCGCGCGTCACAGAAGTGCTTTCATCAAGGGTGACCGACACGTGGCATCCACCGTAATGGAACGCCGTTAAGCTATCGGGTTCGGTTTTGGATCCGATAACCCGTTAACAGCCCGGACCAATGGGGATTTTCCACGTGTAAAATCATCATTGGCCGAAGGAAAGACGTGTTGCCTCACTGTTGGGACAGATGTCATCCACTCATTGGACAGGAGGAGCCTATGATAGGTTGACACGTGGCACGACCCAACAATGGCCCATTCCGGTGAAAAAGGCCAGCCCAGTAAAAATTAGCAGGCCGGCCCATATAAGGCCTACTTGTGTTAGGTCCATTTAAGCCCACGGCCCATACGAGATGTGCCAATTTGGCCCGTCAACGGCCCGGTAAAGATTTGACGCCATTGCAGGCCATCGTCAGTTTGAGCCCGTTAATAGCCCGCTATATATTTGGGCTCAATATCGGCCCGATGAGATTTCGGCCTGTTAACGGCCCATTCAATGGATGGGCCAATTTTCAGGATGTACATCTTTCGGCCTTTTAGCGACCCATTTAAATGTTGGGCTAATTTCCGGCCTGGTGTGTCTTTCAGCCTGTTGATGGCCCATAAATCTGATGGGCCATTTGTAGTCGGACCTAAGTTTCGGCCTTTTAGTGGCCCATTTAAGTGTTGGGACAATTTCCATCCCGGTGTCACTTTCAGCCTGTTGACGTCCCATAAATCAGTTGGGCCATTTGTAGTCGGACCTGAGTTTTGGCCTTTTAGCGACCCATTTAAGTGTTGGGCCAATTCCCGGCCTTGTATGCCTTTCGGCCTGTTAACGGACCATAAATGAGTTGGGCCATTTGTAGTCGGACCTTAGTTTTGGCCTTTTAACGGCCCATGCCCTTCATGGTCCAATACCTGCCCGGTTTCTCTTTCGGCCTGCTAAAGGCCCACAACACAGTTGGGCCATTTACAATACGACCTGACTTTCGGCCTCTTAGCGGCCCATGCTCTTCATGATCCAGTACAAGCCCGCTATCTCTTTCGGCCTGCTAAAGGCCTATAGTATAGTTGGGCCATATGCTAAAGGCCTAAACTTAGTAATGGCCTGTTAACGGCCCGTGAAATAAATTGGGCCCACTTGTTGCCCGCTTCAATGTCGGCCTGTTAACGACCCGGGAGGTAAGAGGGTCGACCTTTAACTTCTGGCCTAGTAACGGCCCATTAACTTAATGGGCCCACTAAAGTTCGTACATGTCTTTAGGCCAAATTAGATAATTTGAGCCCATTACGATGAGCAATTATGCACAGGACCAAAACCGATCAAGCAAAGGTACGGCATACAGGGAATAACGTTGCACATCCAGCATATATTACAGGAAATTACATCCATTGGGCAATCAAAGATTGATGCCAGTGCAAATAAATGAGCAGAACCTAACCATCTACAACGTCACAATCTGCAACCTCAGCACAGATGACACCCATAAGCATGTGGGCAAGTTCTTGCTACTCTGCTACACTGTCTCTGAAAACATTGATCAGTTGTTGTGTCGCACGACTCTGCACCTCTGATTCATCCACCATTTCCATCATTGCTTCAGCCATTAATTGGTTCACAAACATACATTTATTTCGTTGCATTAGAGATAGAGGATACTAAACAGATTCAGATGGCGATTTTGGCAGGCTTGTATTATTGATAGTGGAGAGTGTCTCGACCACTGCACATAACATAAATTAGGACGGGAACCAAACAGATTAATCATGAGTTATTGCCATATTACCTGGCCTAGATTTACTGGAAAGAAACAATGGGGTTGCCTTGCTATTTTCAGAGTTTGTCTTCTTATCTTCAGCAGCCTGCACAAAATTAACACACTAGCATTGCTATCATTGGCCAAGTCAGATAATATGGAAGCAACATTGACACAACGAACATTTGGGTAACTAGCCTACACCAAATTAACACAATATGGCACAACTATCATCAGCCAGGTATGGTAATACGAAAGCAACATTGACAGAATGAATGAATGGGCAACCAGAGAAGCACTACAATTCAGTAATGTGCGTGATATGAGATAGTACATTCATGCAGCTCAGTATGCAAAACTACCAGGCAGTTTTCCTTACAAAAATCAACATTGGCGCCTTTAACATTTTGCTACAACTAATTTTAGATCAGATAAAGGTTAGATTCACGCCGATTAACAAAATACATACTGATGTAAAAATATAGTGATATACAACAGGTACTTACATCAGCATTGGAGCACAGAGAATTCCCGCAAGATATTTTCCTCGAATACGATCCCAATGGAGGAAGTCTTCTATTGTTTAACCTTATTTTCTAAAAGAGAGATGGGTAAGAAACATGTAGAAAATATGATCAGAATGCTATAAAATTTCATGATGCAAGGATACGCACATGCTTCTTAGAATGGAGTTGACATTATTTTGCTGGACTAGGGCGGACTAGTTCTTTGGCCACTGGAATCTGCTTATTATTAGTGGGAGTTGGGTTTCTCTGTGCTGGAGCAGTATCTATGAAAAATGGAGTTGGTTTATTATCTCCTGGTGTGTGGATCTTTTGCAAAGACCTAGTTTGTAACCCTTCAGATTCTAACATAGCCGTCTTCCCCTTGCATGCCTTATATAGAAGAATGGTGATTAAGTTATAAAACATGCTACATCAGAGATGGAATAGGTACTGAAGAATAGAAAGGCATGACATATTGACATGTATTCCCTCCATCCGGAAATAAATGGATTGGTCTAGGTGTATTTCAGTTCTAGATACATCCAGTTTTATCCACTTCTGCGACATGTAATCCGGACAAAGTATGATGTAAGAGCTAGGGATACGACAGGACAACACAGTAATCCGGACGGAGTATGATGTAAGAGCTAGGGATATGATACCATTGCAGAAACTCTTCTATCTGTTAAGCTTATTTTCTAAAAGAGAGATGGGTAAGAAACATGTAGAAAATATGATCAGCATGCTATAAAATTTCATGATGAAAGGATACGCACACGCTTCTTAGAATGGAGTTGACATTATTTTGCTGGACTAGGGCGGACTAGTTCTTTGGCCACTGGAATCTGCTTATTATTAGTGGGAGTTGGGTTTCTCTG
This sequence comes from Triticum aestivum, assembly GCF_018294505.1. Taxonomy (NCBI): domain Eukaryota; kingdom Viridiplantae; phylum Streptophyta; class Magnoliopsida; order Poales; family Poaceae; genus Triticum; species Triticum aestivum. The sequence continues at coordinate 557,122,590 of NC_057807.1, forward strand.
TGCTGGAGCAGTATCTATGAAAAATGGAGTTGGTTTATTATCTCCTGGTGTGTGGATCTTTTGCAAATACCTAGTTTGTAACCCTTCAGATTCTAACATAGCCGTCTTCCCCTTGCATGCCTTATATAGAAGAATGGTGATTAAGTTATAAAACATGCTACATCAGAGATGGAATAGGTACTGAAGAATAGAAAGGCATGACATATTGACATGTATTCCCTCCATCCGGAAATAAATGGATTGGTCTAGGTGTATTTCAGTTCTAGATACATCCAGTTTTATCCACTTCTGCGACATGTAATCCGGACAGAGTATGATGTAAGAGCTAGGGATACGACAGGACAACACAGTAATCCGGACGGAGTATGATGTAAGAGCTAGGGATACGATACCATTGCAGAAACTCTTCTATCTGTTAAGCTTATTTTCTAAAAGAGAGATGGGTAAGAAACATGTAGAAAATATGATCAGCATGCTATAAAATTTCATGATGCAAGGATACACACACGCTTCTTAGAATGGAGTTGACATATTTTTGTTGGACTGGAGCGGACTAGTTCTTTGGCCACTGGAATCTGCTTATTATCAGTAGGAGTTGGGTTTCTCTGTGCTGGAGCAGTATCTATAAAAACTGGAGTTGGTTTATTATCTCCTGGCATTTAGATCTTTTGCAAAGGCCTTGTTTTTAACCCTTCAGATTCTAACATAGTCGTCTTCCCCTTGCATGCCTTGTATAGAAGAATGGTTCTTTAATTATAAAACATGCGACAGCAGAGAGATGGAATAGGTACTGAAGAATAGAAAGGCATGACATATTGACATGTATTCCCTCCATCCGGAAAAAAAATGGATGGGTCTAGGCGTATTTCAGTTCTAGATACATCCTTTTTTATCCATTTCGGCAACATGTAATCCGGATGGAGGGAGTATGGTCTAAGAGCTAGGGATACGACAGGACAACACAGCAAAAAAACACTAGTTGAATGTAAAACTGTATGCTATCGGAATACTTACAGAAATAACTAAGGCAACATACACGTGTATGATTGGGAAACTAAGATGGCATTGCAACAGAGCACTAGAACAGCACTTCAATGTAAAAAAACATGGTATGGTAGACAGATGAAGTACATACTGATGAATAACAAAGCATAAGATATTCAGAAGCATGATGTCCAAATTAAGCAGATGGCATTGCAATAGAGTAGAATGACAGTACTTGAATTTGAAAACATGTTATCATGAATGGAATATGTACTGAAAAACAGGAAGGCATGACATATTTACATGCATGATCAGCATGCTAAGCACATGGCATTGCAACAGAGTAGATACACTCCAGGACATTATATGCATGTTGTACCCATATCACAGGCCAAGTTAGAGCAAGGACCTTGTGGGGTGAAGAGGATTCATCATCTTTCTGCAAGTCTTCTGAAGAACTGCCTTTACATGTTCCATCATATTGGGTATCATTGACATCAAGTTTATTGGCCTTTACATTGCTCCGTGAGGTTCTTGTGGATATACCAGTGTGTGCAATTATATCTGACATGCATGGAAGACAACTAGTAGTTAGATTTATGTAATGAGTGCCTGTAGGAGATGACATAAATAGTAGGACCGGGGTTAACTAGCAGCAACAGGTCTCACAAACTAAAGGGAGAACACAGATGAAAGCTACAGAATATGTATCGTTTGTACTCGAGATTAACTAGATGGCACACAAAAGTATTAAAGAACAACATAGGTAATACTAGAAGTGGTATAAACTATAATCACCAGCCTGTGGGATAGCATTGGCTGATGGATGATAACTATGGAACAACGTTACCTAAAGAACAAGTATCTTAGTTGAACTATGGAACAACGTTAACTCCTGAACAAGACCTGTAAGAGATCAGCATGAATATACAGTGAAATGTGATGATCTATTTTCCATGCTTAGATGAATAACAAAGCCATAAATGTTTCACACAAGTAAGATGAGGGTACAACCTATCTGGCTGTCATCCATAGGAGTGAGCATCATGTGCTGACTTGTCAATGGCCCTGCAGTTGTTGTGGTTGTCCATGTCGGGCACGCGGATTCGATGGAGGGAACTGTTGAGTGGGGACTATAGCTCCCTTCTGGTGTATGCTTCCTTTGTTGGAGCAGCTGCGGTGAGTCGGAAGACGGTGTGTCTGAAGATGCAGATAACGCATAATGTTAAGAATGACATATCTCTTTGATATGAAGAAATACACTAAGATATCAACAGTGAGGTACGAGGGTGGTCACACGTCTGTTGACTGAAGACTAAATTGGTGTCACACGATTTTATTTTATTTTGGTACTGTCCGATCTACGTCGGATGGCTTGATGGTCGTCTTGTGCATCCCGACTGACACTATTCGGAATCTTCCCGGAAGAGCCAGCAACCAACGGCAGAGCGTCCTACCTCCGTCGTCCGTGGCCCTGGCCAAAACCCCGCTCCCCGCCCCACCACACTGCCGTGGTTGCGCCGCCCCCGGGCGAATCCACAAAGACTCCCCGTCATCCAGATCCGGCGGCGGCAGTACCTTCAACCCATGCAACTCTAAAAGCTAGCCATCTAAGCGCTGCTTCCGTGGTGAATTTGCGGCCCCGCACCCTTACATTAGACACCAGCCAACCGGCAGCCTAGGAGCTCCGCCGCCTCGAGGGGTGTTGCTTCCCATTGGGAATCGATTGGCCTAGAATAAAAATTCAGAAAACTGACGCCTAAATAAAGTGATTTGAGATGAGGGTGCGACCTATCTGGCGGCATGGTGAAGTAGGCAGGTCCAGCTGCCGAGTCAGTGAGGCCGGCGCTGTTGCGGTGGCGACCGGCGGCAGGGAAAGAGCGATGTCCCGACGGTTGATGGCTACGGGGAAGCAGCGCCAGGACTCTAGACGGATCCGAAGTTGGAGCCGCTCCGGTGCCGTGAACAATGGCAGGGGTGAATTGGCTCCGGTACGGTTCACGCAGCCGTCATCGAGGCAGCACCAGCAGTATGGAGTAAGAGGCACATGGCCCAGTGCACGACGGAAAATGGACAGCGTCTCTGGCATTAGTGAGGAGGGTGGCTGTGAAATTGGTGCGGTGGGGGCGCCATGGAGGTGGGGCTGAGGTTTCGCGGCTCGGGAGAAGGGAGCTTCCCGGGGAGAAGGTGATTTGGCGTGCACGAGGTATGAATGGGGGGCGGGGGGGATTGGAAGGGGAGTGGAACCATGTCTTAAGGACACATTTGTCTGAAATGTTAGGGGGAGTTATAGTTCTACCCTTGCCTATAGGCTTCTCGGCTTGGGTCTGTGTACTGAGGGTCGGGGACAGTAGAGTAACTTTGCTTCTCCCCAAATAGTGGGCTGGAGCGATTTCGGGCGAGGAGGGCGTGTTTTGAACTATAGTGGGCGCGAGCAATTTCGGGCGAGGAGAGCGTGTTTTGGAATAGTGGGCGCGAGCTATTTCGGGCGAGGAGAGCGTGTTTTGCTGACCATGGTTTATTAATTATTCGGCACATGTCATTTCGGCCGAGGAGAAGGCACGCTTGGATGAAGTTAAGAACCTACCCTCGATGTACAACGGGCCAATTGATGCGTGTCCCACATAGGACGGTAATTTCACGTCTCCCATTTATTTGCTTGGGCGAATTCCACCGAGCAAAGAGGATGTTTAACGGTTCGTTCAAATTTTGGGAGAACGAGCATCCATGTCTACCTTACCAAGTCGATTCGAATCAAATTTTGAAATATTAGCTTGCCACTTCTTTTTTTAGATGGAGAGATGATGCTCGGGAGTAATGTGTTTTTACATGCTCGTTGCTAGCAATTTACTATATGACAAATAGTTGACCCACTCAAAAACGCGAATCAAACCCAAAATTAAGTATCTCGATTCAATGAAATAGCTCGTTCAATAGGTGAAAATAGTGAACTAAATCCAAAATTGAACACCTCAATCGAGTAGCATGTTGTACAGTATTATAGTACTCCATGAACATGTTGAAAGTCAAATTAATGAAATTGTTTGATATACGCATATATCCATTCATGTGTGGATTGCAGACAACATGTTCTCCAATTTAAATATTTGAATGCAAGTTTATATTGAAACATGGTTTATATCAGTCTTTGATGCATAAAATGTGACCTCCCCCTCTCCCGGACTCCTGTTCTCTCTCTCTCTCTCTCTTTCTCTCTCTCGCTGACAATCTTCAATTCTGTCGCACGCATCCGACACAAAAACCTTGTTGGTCCCTCTCCCTTTCTCTCCATCTCTCTCTCTCTCTCTCTCTCTCTCTCTCTCTCTCTTTGTGTGTGTGGAGGGGGGGTCTTTCTAGTTCGCATGCATATATACACCATCTATAGGTCTCTCTCGCACACTATGTATGATACTCTAGCTAGTCCAAGCTAGATATATTGGGTGCACTCATCGTACGCACACAAATTCCTTGGCTCT
>NC_057807.1:557127059-557148125 GCF_018294505.1 Triticum aestivum
TTTATATCAGTCTTTGATGCATAAAATGTGACCTCCCCCTCTCCCGGACTCCTGTTCTCTCTCTCTCTCTCTCTTTCTCTCTCTCGCTGACAATCTTCAATTCTGTCGCACGCATCCGACACAAAAACCTTGTTGGTCCCTCTCCCTTTCTCTCCATCTCTCTCTCTCTCTCTCTCTCTCTCTCTCTCTCTTTGTGTGTGTGGAGGGGGGGTCTTTCTAGTTCGCATGCATATATACACCATCTATAGGTCTCTCTCGCACACTATGTATGATACTCTAGCTAGTCCAAGCTAGATATATTGGGTGCACTCATCGTACGCACACAAATTCCTTGGCTCTTTGCCCGTAACTCTCTCACGCACCACTCTGTCGTCTCGGAGCTCTCCCCCCCCCCCTCTCTCAAACTCTCCATCCACCTGGGTCACACATACACATGCATATCTCACTCGCACTCGATAGTCCCATATAAAACTCTATATATCTCCCTCGTTCTCTCTCCATCTCACACGCACACACACACACACACACAATCTCATCCCTAGCTAGCCAAGTACGATGGTCTCTCAGTCAATTGTAGGCACACGTAGTCCCCCCTATATGTATATGACTAGCTAATCTTAGTCTCCATCACAAACATGTGCATGGTCTATCTCGACTTCTCTAGGGGCATCTTTCTATCGCGAACGCACTCCCTCGATCTCCCACCCATATAGTACCCTCACGATCTCGAGGGGATCTCTCTATCACAAACACACCCTCTCTCCCTCCCCATGCGTCCATGCCATCCATGTGTCCCTCTCGACCTTTGTTCCTTGTTGGCCAGACCTCTATTGGACATGTGCTACAGGGGTGTCTCTCTCCATTGCAAACAATCACACACTAGCTATCTTCGTGTATATCCTCGCCTCGCTTTTCCATCTCGGAGATGCATGCGTGATATGTTCGCATAAGAAACGAAAAAACACACACACTCTCTAATTTATCGTTTGTTGTCACTTTCTCTTTCACACACACTCTTTTTGCACACTTACTCATTCTCCTTCACACGCACTTGATCTGTCTTGACTTAGGCACTCTCCTCGGTCCATAGCATATAGATTTATTGGGAAGTCAAACATCACACAGTTTGACCATGTACGTGGAGAAAAACAATTACATCTAGTACGACAAACATATACCATTAGATTCACCATGAGATGTAGTTTTGTATGATGTATCTTTGGTATTGTAGATATAAATAACATTTGTGTAAACCTGATCAAAGTTTCCAAAGTTTGACTTCAAAAATTTACGTGCACTGCATTATCGAGCGGATGGAATATCTCTTCCCCCCTCTCAGCTATCTGATGCACCACTCAGCCTTATCGGGGATCCTCAATCTCTCTCAAACTTTATTGGTCAGTTTGGTTCGTGACCTGATCCTCATGCCTTGATGGCCAGTAGTGCCTGGTGTGGACGTGAGATGTAAAATATTTCTGCCTGGCCAGGCTTGTGTGGTGCTGAAGCGTTTGGTTCATGCCTGGGCCAGGCAAAGCATCAACGTCCCGTCAATCAATCCATGCAACAATTATTTAATGCTAATATCCATCCATGTTGCTGTTAGCCTCGTGGCCACACGACCAGGCATGGCCAGGCGTTCAAAATCGGTAGCCTGGGCCAGGCTACTTGCAGTGTCTAGAGTCCAGCCAGGCTAATTAAAGTGCAAGGGAACCCAGGCCAGGCAGGCTTTCTTTTTCACAGGGTAGCAACCAAACAAGCGTGCATGAAATCCAGCCACAACCCCAGGCCAGGCAAAAGATGCTCAGGATGCAAGCCAAACTGACCTTATATCTCCCTGGTTCACACATACACATGCCTCGCTCGCGCTATACATATAGACCCATCCAACACTCTCCACCCTTGTTCTCTCTCCATGTGACATGCACCCCCCTAAGTACCACAATCCCTCGCTCATCATAGGCGCAAGCACCCCCCCCCTCCTAAGTATGATTATCTCTTACTAGCCATCAGGAACACACGTATTGTCTCCTTCCATCCATACGTCTATCTAGATATCTCTCGGGGCATCTTCTATCGCACACACACCTTGTCACTCGACCTCCCACCCATGTAGTCCCATCACTATCTCCAGGGGATCTCTCTAGGACAAACATACACTCTCTCCTCCCCATGTCTGCATTTTCTCCGTACGTCTCTCTCGACCTCTCTACCTTGTTTGTAAGACCCCTCTTGGCCACGTGCTAGGGGTCTTGCTCTCTCGGTTCCAAACAACCACACACTATCTCCTCACCTTGCCTCCATTGTCGCAGATGCATGTATGGTATGTTTGCATAAGACACGCACACTTTTTCTCTACTTTTATTGTGTGTTGTCCATGTCTCTTTCACACACGCACACACACTTTTTTCACTCTCTCTCTCTCTCTCTAGTTAGGGACTCTATCACGTCCATAAGCATATGGATGTTTTGAAAAGTCAAACCTCAGAAAAGTTTGACCAGGTATATGTGGAGAAAAACATTTACATCTGGAACGATCATTAGATTCATCACAACAGGTACTTACTTCATACTATCATTTATCTTTGGTATTGTAGATATAAGTAATTTCTTTATAAACTTGCTCAAAGTTTCAAAAGTTTGACCTAAAAAAATGTTGGAACTACATTATCGAACGGAGGGAGTAGCTCTTTCTTTATCTCTCTCTCTCTCTCTCTCTCTCTCTCTCTCTCTCTCTCTCTCTCTACTATCTCTCACGGGCCTCCCCTCTCACTTGAACTCTCTATACTGACGGATTATACACTCACTGTGTCAGCGTATAGCTCTGTATATTGTTTAGTTGACCGGTCAATCAATCCACATGCTGCCTTGTCAGCTCGATGTATCTTCGTGTGCTGGCCCATGCGGCAGTGGGTGAAAATAAGTAAACTAGAGGCCCATCTGACACGCGGTGAAGTAAACAAAGTTGAAACCACTCGGGGTAGCACCCCGCACGCTAGTAAATTGAGGGTGCATTGAGGACACACTTCTTGCGCATGAAGGATGCACTCACGCACAATTCACCACTGCGCGGCGGCATGCACAGAAGAACGCACTCGTGCACACCCATCACACAACACACACCGGCACACGTGTACACTGGCGTCGCTGCCGGTTGAGATGGACGGCGAGGAAGCCAACAAGCGGAGGCGCCTCGAGCCAAAACCGCATCCAGCGAGCCTGAACTTCATCAGCAGCCTCCCCGACGACATGCTGCTCGTCATCATCGGCCTCCTCCCCACCAATCTGTCGTGCGGACCGCCCTGCTCTCCCGGTGGTGGCGCCCCCTCTGGTGTTGCGTCCCCCTCAACCTCACCGTCGACAGCTGCCTCTGCGATGGGGCTTGCAAACACATGGCCGCAGTCTCCAAGATCCTTTCATTGCACCCTAGGCCAGCCAGACGCCTTGACATCCGCATGTTCAGTACCAACTGCAAGGTCCAACCCAAGTTCGACGAGTGGTTCTTATCCCCCGCCCTAGATCAGCTCGAGGAGTTCAGCTTTGAAGCTGGATGATGTCACTCTCTGCCGCCGTCCGTGCTCCGCCTCACGCGAATGTTGCGTCGCGCCAGCTTCAGCTCCTGCTATCTTCCCCAGATTAATGTCGTGCCCGCCCTTCTTCTCCCTCAACTCAAGCAGCTTGACCTCTTCGATGTTGTCATCTCGAAGAAGGCTATGGAGCACCTGCTCCGTAGCTATACTGCGCTCGAGTACCTTCGTCTTGAGTAGATCCACAGGTTCATTAGCCTCCATATCGCCTTGACGAATCTCCGATGGATTTATGTGTCTTGCTGGCCCCACAACAAGACATCAATTGGGAAGAGATCACTCCAGCTGTTCCACGCTATGGTCATTGAGAATGCGCCTTTCCTTGAGAGATTGCTTGTATCGGATCTAGAAGGTCCAACAAAAATCAGGGTCATTGACGCGCCGAAATTGACAGTGTTGGTGTACTCGTCTGCCAAATTGTCCGGACTCTTTATTGGATCCGTAATCGTTCAGGTACAACACTCATCTTCTTCTCTGTCTTCTTGAAATTCACATTTTTAAATTTCTTCATGATGTATTTACGACCGTCTTCCAGAAAATGATTCCCACAAGCTTGACCCAGTCCATGCGCACAGTGAAGATCTTAGCACTAAAATCTATCGGCCCCAATCTAGATCAAGTTGTTGGATTCCTTACATGCTTTCCGTGCATGGAGAAGCTACTCATCGAGGTGAAACTTCTTTCCTATAAGTAAACGGTAATCACAACGTAGCTCAATTTTTTCGTAATTTTCCTAAATTACGATGACAAGTGTAGTGTTCAAAAATGCATCTACGCACTGCACCGAAAGAAATGTTTTTAGTATTTTTTTTCTCACGTGATCACCTGCATCGTTTTTATGTTGTACTACCATAGTAGCCTAGGCTAGTCATAGTGGAAAGTAACTTAGACTACTCCAATAACTCTATGGTTACCCTAAGAGCAAGTACTACCTCCGTCCTGGTTTACTCTTCCAATTTTGTAGTATCAAAATTTGACCATAGATTTAACTAACAAAATGTTAATGCATGTCACTAAGAACTATATCGTTGGATCCGTATTTGAACATAATTTCTAATGGTGTAATTTTTAGTGACATGCATTGGCATTTTGTTAGGTAAATCTATGGTCAAAATTTTATACTAAATATGAGGTAGTATTCCCTCCGTCCCAAAATTCTTGTCTTACATTTGTTTAGATATGGATGTATCTAGCACTAAAATGTAACTAGATACATCTGTATTTAGACAAATTTAAGACAAGAATTTTGGGACGGAGGGAGTACAAAAGTGGGCTATGTAGGCCAAAACATGTGCCAAATTCACTTGTGATGCATTTGGCATCGGTGCCCCTCCATTGCTCACTTGGTGCCCCAATCTGGATCACCTACTTTGCTCTGGTGCCAAATTAACTCACCCAATGAAAAAACACTTCATGGGAGAGAGAGAGTACTAAGGCAATAAAAAAACACTTGTTTGGGAGAGTGAGAGGCTGGTGTAGTTGGTTTGATTGATTTGTTTATACATGTGGGTCTCTGTGCACAGCGGTGCCAACTCTCTCACATCGCGAGAGCGGTGCCAAAATCTTTTGATTTGACATCGATGCGTATTATGTGGCATACTTTTGCGAAATATGGCATCGGCCACATAGTGGAAGGCAACAAATGCCCAAGCTCTTCATGTGCTCCTAGTTAAATGAGAGGAAACAGAAAGAGAGAGAGAGAGAGAGAGAGAGAGAGAGAGAGAGAGTGAGTGAAAAAATATCACTAGCCAGCCAACCCTATCGTATGAGCGAATGATAGTGGTACCTCTTGATGACACGACAATCTTATACAGCCAGCTGCTCTAATATGTTCTCTTCTTTTGGAGATAAAAAAGACCCAAAAGTGAAAAATGTATTGCATTATAACAATCTCATCGAATGCCTTGATCTCCATCTTAGAGAAATTGATTTGATTGACTACCGAGGCAGCACATCTGAGATTAAATTGGCCAGGTTCTTTGTTCTGGAGGCAAGTGTGCTCAAGGTAATGAGGTTTGGCGTTCTCTGGCGCAACAATGAATGGCATGCTGATCACCACAAGCGTCTAAGCCTAAATGACAAAGTCTCCGTAGAAGCTGAATTTGTTTTTGAAACATCAAGTGGCCAGAGACTCGAAAACTTATTTTCCCATTAGTGACTTGTCAGGGCGGTGGATTTTATTTTGTACGATAATGCTGCATCCACCTAAAGTATCCAAAGTTCTTACGTAAACTTCCTAGTAATTCCCTCTTCGTAGGTGCAGCATTACTCCTAACATTTCTAATATCAGTTTGAAACTTGTAATATTTTCATGTCCTATTCCTGCGTTTTCAAAATCCTGCGAATCAAATAGGTCCTGAGTTGGTGATGATGTTGTGCCTCCCATCTTTCACCAATAGTTGTCGGATCTAGATCTGACGCATACAAACCAAGCTTCTCCATTTTTGCAAAAAGATGCTCGCACTTGTTCCCTATTTACAAACAACTCATTTTCTCTCGCAATCAGCCTTATCTCGCTGCCGGCACCGTCCACCCCCAATCTTGGTGTTCTGTGCAATGCACGGGCATCTACGCACATGAAATTATGTCGAACAGGGCTAGTTGTAAGCAGGCTAGCTCTATAGCTATGATGATAGTAATTGCAAACGGTGAGGCTGACTATGCTATGCCGAACACGGCACCTATACTCAGGTGTCATCTCCGGCGCAGGGTCTTATCACTTCACTGTGAGGAGCCGCACGTAATAACTTGACCAACGGGTAGTACAGTGCTAGTACTCCTACTACTACATTGGTAGTACTACTACTAGTACTAGTAGCACCATCGTCTGGATTTAGGAGTACTACCACGTCCATCTGGATTTTAGTATTTGACTAGCAATATCTAGTAATGCATGTCACAAAAAATGTACTACTCCCTCTGTAAATAAATACATGGTGTTTTATTCCTATCGGCGAGAGAACTTAATGTCTTTTTGCAAACCAGAGTCCTAATAGGATTACATGAAATGAACTAAACATTGCATGTCATGTTTGGTAGTTATGTCATGAAATAAGAAACAAGGAGGGAGTTAATGCACTGTGCCTAAGGCTGGTCATAGTGGGGAGTAACTTAGACTAGTAACATGCATATGTTATTAGTCTATGTTACCACCTTCATAGTGGGTAGTAACATATGGATGGTAACATGCAAGCCTTCATTAATTGAGATATAGACTCATTTTGTCTTGGGGTGTGTTATGTTACAGTAACATATTATATTACCACAAGCATCTCTTTCCTCATTAACTCCATGCCACATAAGCAATTGTTTCTTAGGATGTGTTATGTTACTACCTAAGTTACTCCCACTATGTCTAGCCTAAGTGTTTTGGTATTATTTGGTTTTCGTAAGGTGACTTACACAACATTTTTGTTTACATGCATTAACATTTTATTAGTTAAATCAAAGGTCAAAACTTGGCGCGGAATGCAAAGGGGAACAATAAACCAGTAAACATCAAACTTCTCTCGTTTGGCCCCAACTAGAGGTCCGGTGAGATGACTATACTGCACCGGCACGGAGGGGGACGCAGCTTCATTGACTTACGGCAACTGCCTTTGGGTGAATGACACGTGGGTCCAAGGAGTGGCTAGCCCACCTATCATACAGCCAAAGGTAGGTGCAGTAGAGGGCCGAGGAGTAGTAGGAAATCCTACACACCTACGCATGCTAACCAAGGGCAAGAATGATCACTCGAGTCGCAAGATCAGTTGACTAGAAGCTTAGCTAGACCCATGGAGGCGATGAGCGCGAGCATCAGCCGGCTGTGCCAGATGGTCCACACGCCGGCCTGCGGCCCGGCACCGAGGAACGTCTCTAGGTAGTATTGCTTGAGGCCTCCAGGGCGAGGGGCCGCTTGGACGACAGCTTTGTCTCCTTGTTCGACGAGATCCTCGTTGGTTTCCTCACAAGTTCACCGTACTTCGTCAAGAAGCTTGTGGATGACTTTGACGTACGCCTCCAGCCGACGCGCCCAGGCTCTGCGATGCCCGCCACCCTCAACGGCCACTATGGTGACAACCTCTTCGATGCACTGGTGGCCCTGCGACTGCCCGCCGTCGCGCCAGAGAATGTCCACCTCGAGGTCGCGCTCGCCGCGCAGCGCCTGGCACAACAAGACACCATCGACATAATCACACATGTCTACATGCAAATCGTCCACAAGGACTACTACATGCATGAGGAGGATGATAGGACGCTGGCCTTCTTGGACCGTAGGGCAACCTTGGACGGCATTGTTCAGAAGCACGTTGAGCTCGCCGCCAACGCCGCTGCTCCTCACACGTCGGTTGGTGACCCGGCGCACTAGGGCGTGAGGATGTCATTGATGGATCCGTATGTATTGTTATCTTTCCGTCAAATCCATGTAGTAGTATAGGATACTACTAGTAATTATCTTACCTTTCGCATCAACTTCATAATTTCCGTATGTACTCCATGCATGAACGGCGCTAGAACCAAACTTCTCATTACTCTAGGCAAAATAGTTATTTTCTATCTATCGGTCGCACCATGGAGCAGAACCAAATTTTACAATTTACGAGTTCAAAAGGAAAAGCTTGCCGTGTTCGCGCCGCACCCCCACACGGTTGGTCCGGCACGCCGCTCAAGCGGGAATGCGTGCAGTGTTGCATTTTCACTTAACAGTGGGACCGCAGTTGAGCAAACCGACTATCGGCAAACCCCCACCACGCCCACCATGCTATGGCTGAGAAAACAAGAGGGAGAAGAGATAGCTGTAGCACGGACTCCAAGAAAATTGGTGTCGGATGGGACTCGTGTGGGTGGCGTGTGTTGTACTGCTAGACGTGAATGCTAGTTATGGCCCATGCCACCCCACTATATTGAGCCTATATCGAGGTACATAGAACAAATTTCCTGGAGTCCATGCTCAGCCCTCCTCTATCTCTCTTCTCAGCCAGCTAGCGGATGCGCGGAGCCCATCGTCTGTTTGCTCACATGCGGTCCCACATGTCAGTGAAAACGCAAGAGGACCCACTGAACCTGCACATCTTTCACCTCGACATGCTGGTGATGAAAAACAAATCCAATAAAGATCTTCAGTGGCTGCTTTTGGAGTTACTCAAGAGTAGTAAGATTCTATTTACAGTTTAACCCAAGATGCACATCTCGTGGCTTCAACTACCACTCTATTTTCATTCATGACACAACCTGGATGCTGGATGTCCCACGTGTCGGCAAAAGGAGGAAGAACCCGACCAAATCTTCGGTTGTGCTCTCGGATTAGACTAGTTGTGCTAACTGAAAAAATTTATTGTTTACTCCCTCCATTCCAAAATACTTGACTTCCATTTGTCCCAAAATGGATGTACCTATATACTAAAACATGTCTAGATACATATATATTTTGAAAAATAGAAGGCATGTATTGTGCAACGGAGGGAGTAGAATGGATGCAAGTCTTGGTATTGGGAAGAAGAGTACATCCATATATTGATAGAGCGCAATTTAGTAGATGTTCTAGCACTTTTAGCTAGCATAGAGGCTAGAGATGAGACTAGTGCACTTGTTGATACTCCTACTAGAATAGAGGCTAGACATGAGACTAGATGCGAGGAAGCAACGTCTACTTCTTTACACTTGAAGAAGAAAGAAGCACGCAAGATCGAGCCTCCGCAGATCAACAATGAATGCATCGAGAAGGCACTAATCCAACTTACAGGAGTAGTAAAATGTTTTCTTGTGGTTCTTGTTTTATTTGGTCTTGCTTGTCTAGTCAAAATTATCATTGGAGTTCGTGCAAAACGGAGGTCTGTTTGGGGTGAAGCGTTGGAGTTGGCCTTACAAGTGGGACCGCAGTTGAGGAAACCGACTATCGGCAAACCCCCACCTCGCCCACCGTGCGATGGCTGAAGTTAGAGAAACGACGAGGTTGAAGAGATTGCTCTAGCATGGACTCCAAGAAATAATATGGTGTCAGATGGATGTCCTGGTGGTGGCGTGTGCCATACTCCTGGACGTGAATGCTTTTTCTGGCACATGCCACCCTAGTACTCCTACTACTTACTATATACTACTAGTATCGAGGATTCGAGGTGTTGGTTACGTACAGCGAACACATATTAACATATGGCTACAGTAAAAACACCCGCCCGACGCGCGAACATGTGAAGCTAGTACAAATAGTGTACTACTATTGTTGATTGGCCTCATCCGATAACCTGTTGCAATGCACATACAATTATGTATTCGGAAAATATTTTTTTACCTCGTCGCACCACTCACTCAGAGAAGCGACTCGAAAGCCATTCCTAAATTTAGTAAGTTTATCACAGGCATATCATTTTATTACATACAACAGGTCATCAACGCACATCGACAACGAGGATACATTATAATTAATAAAGTTTTCACCACACAACAAATAACAAGCAATGAAATGAACTTAGCCTCAACCATTCCTCGGCGTTGGAAACGCTTGCTTTGAACCACAAGTGATTCTCTGGGACGGGCCATCCATTGTCGATCTGGAGACCAACACAGGACTGATCATCTAGGCTGAAGCGGCCTACTATATCAGTACCAGGGTAGGGAACCACCCAAATGATCGAGGTATAGACACAGTTGCTTCTCATAAATGGTAGTAACGTTGTTTCAACAGCAGTTGGATCACCTTTCACCATCATTGGATAGTTTTGTCCAGGGAAGAGCGAGTTTTCTCCAAGACTATCAATTATGTACCAGGGAGAATGAGTTGGCGCTAGAACACTAGTATCCATCCCGAATACCATGCAACGGGTGTTGGAATAGGTCCGGAGAGTGCGACCATGGGATACTACACCTACTTCCTTAGTAGTAACATCATCAGTGGGATGTATACACACAAGAAGAGGTGATCCATCGGAATTAGTTGCCAGGCGCCACAAAGTATATGGGCGTTGCTCGTCCTCATGCTCGTGATCATCACCATCGTCATCTTCCCCTTGGTCATAAAAAATTTCAAGTATGGGTGGTGGAATGTTCACAGGACCTTGGAAACACAAGAAGAAGGTTAATTAGTAAAGGGAAACTTGCTAACCCACATGCATGTGGATGAAACAATTATAATTACGGTGGAAGACAAATGTACCGAAATCATAAGGATTCCATGCAAAAACAGTGCCACGAGTGGTGGCAGCAAACACAAGGCCCTCGTATTGAATTGCATCACAGTACTCATCCGTGTACAGAAATTGATTTTTGAGCAATATCCATCCAGTCAAACCACGAAGGACGGCAACAAGCTTGTCGAACATAGCAACAACTTCATAGTTGTTGTAATTCCAAGAGCGGTTGGGAACTCGACAAATTGCTATCTTCCATAGAAGACAGTCACCATGATCGTATTTGAACGCGCGTACAATACCGGTGTGCTCAACCTCTGGGCAGTATGCTGAGATTTTTGCAAGTGGAACCCGGTCACGAGTGTACACATTCACGAGTTCCCACTCGCAGTTGGACCCAATGTAAACAACCTAATCTCCATTTGCACCTGCCCAAGCCTTACCCTCAAGCGATGGCATCCTAACATCATGTGTATCATTATCAAGCGGCATCAACTTGCACAGGGCGAGGCCTCCCTCGTCCCGGCACCAGTCATCAGGGTCACGGCGAAGAAGATAGGGGAGATCAAACCGCTCCTTGACTCTTGGGTTCCTTGTAATGATGTTATTAGTTGAGTCGAGAATGGGCTTGAATGAACCTGCCATGCTAGCCGAGGTGATGACGTCGCACCGATCAATGAGTTCCTCCACCACGTCATCTTTCAGATCGGGTCAAGAATAACGGGGTCATTTCTGGCCTGTTCCCTCCATGGAGAAGACGATCGAACAATGGCAGAAGAAATGGTGAAGGGCTGAAGGAAAATGGAGGAGGGAGAGGAAGAGCGTGCGACAGCAGTTCCAAATCGTGAGGGAAAGGCAAAGAGTCGGTGGACGGTTGCCAATTTGCCACGGTTCACGAAGAGGCACCCTGGCCTACACGTCCGTTCGGAAATACTACTACTCGCTATCGTCTCACTGATATGTTGGAACGGGACCATATGTCAATGAAACATGGTGTGTAATTTCTTATGCAAAATGTGATCTGGCCGCGTTCGCCCAGGTACTGCATTAGTTATCGACCTTTATTTTTTTAATGGCGTGCCGTTCAGTTTTGAAACACGACTAACTGGTACTGTACGCAGAGAAAATATAGACTACTCTACCACTACTCCACCTCCAATACTAGTAGTATAAAAAAGATATATAGGCTGGAGCTTCAGCGCTTTCTTGCTAAGGGCTGCCCACTTGCTTCTCACACTACCACCCTCTCTCCAGATCTAAAAAATACGGCCTCTCTCTCCCTCCTCAACGGTGGTCACAGATCCGCCGGGGAAGAAAAGGACGTGCAGCGTTGATGCACTCGTCATCGGCGAGCGAGGTCACGAACTAATGACAAGGCCGTCCTCTCAGACCTAGCGCCCGCACGAGATGGCCTTCGTCCCCAAGCTCGCTGTCGTAGTGTGTGCGGAGGACGACAACCACTAGCGAAGCCACATCCTGCCGACCCTCGGGTATGCTACCTCTTTTCGAACCATACCCTTGTTCTATTGCCCCATCTACCACGTCGTTGCATGTGGATCTTTTTCCACTCCACCATCTTCCCAATTTGCTATCCTCTGCTCTGCTGGCCACGCAGACGAAAACCATAATTTTCACTATTAAAGGAAACCCTACTTCATGCAGACTAATCCATGTCTGGGTTGAATAAGGAAAGGAAGGGAGACTGTACTATCCAAGAGAGTAGGCATCGAACCCGTATCTAGGTTGAAAAGGGGAAAATCAGTAGCTAAGGAACGAGTCTTGTGTCTCTTGGTTGAAGAAGGGTAGAAAGGCATGACAACGCAATAGAGAATGACCAAGTCGATCGGTTTGTTGTCCTCACATAGGAAAAAGGTGGCTAAAGAGAATAAAAATGGGATGTAATCCACATATGCTGCCTGGATATTTGTTGCTCTGGGCAACCATACCTCCCTCACCACTCTACGTCTGTGGAGGTACATCGTACTGGTGCGCCACTGTCCGAATGGGCCTCCCATGCTCTTATTGCCACTTTTTTGTTGTTAGTATAACGCCAGCAGTCAAATCAAGCAATGCTACTGCTAAAGTGATGCCACATTTAACTAATGCCGCTCTCAGTCTAATGCCACCGATAAATTTAAGCAATGCCATTTAATGTCACTAGATTATTTCAGGGTTAGCTATTGATTGTGGATGTATTAAAGATTTTTCAGCTAAGGCATTCTAATGCTGTTGCACAGCCAGTATACCAACGATGAAACTTGTTACTTCCTTCATATTTTTGCACTGTTAATGCTTATAGATTACATACCTCACTTTCATGAGATAACTTAATTTTTTTGTACAGTGTCACCAAAATGCCAAGGCGTTGATGTCATTTTATTTTGGTTAAACTGCACAAACAATTATGAAGACAAGAGGAAAGGTCAAGAGTGGGCACTTCCTCCTCCAGTTGTTCTCTTGATTTGTTCGATCAAGTTTTTATGTTTGATCGATTATCAATATTGGGATAGCAATTTCTAAGGTCCCCCCGAGTTCGAAATGATATTTACCTTGGAGGTACATGGTTTGCAATTTTTTTATACTGCCATTAGTTAATAATGCTAGTTACCTTCAGACTTTTGTATTTGGTTTAATGCTCATGCACAGCTAGTATACCAATGCTGAAACTTGTTACCTTTACATTTTGTTTGTTAATTCTTATAGAAACCTTTTAGGGCTAGACTTTATTGAAATATGTTCAGTAAAACCATTGTACTGTACCTTGTAATAAACTAACTACTCTACTGTTGCACTAGCCACTGGGTTAGTGTATATTTGTAGTATTCGAATGGTGTTGCACTAGCGTATGGACATAAATAAAGTGTGGCAAGCTTTCCCAGATATGTGCTCAAGAAAACTACTACCTGTTTTTCTAAATACTTACTGTTTGGGTACTTTAAATTGAACCGCGAAAATGTCTTATATTAAGGAACAAAGGTTGTAGAGTTCACTCAAATTATCCCGGTAAAGCTAGTCACACCTTTGTTAAAATTAATGTTCATTATGTTATCGGAGGAGGTCTGTATGTTTGTCTCTAATTCCTGTCGACTACATACTTGACATCATGATGTAATGTTAAGTCATTTCCTTTTGTACAGTGTCACTGAATTGTCAAGGCGGTGATGGCCTTTTATTTTAGTAGAACTGCACAAAATTTGCTTAAAAGAAGAGGAAAGGTCAGGAATGGCTCAGTTTTTCAGAAAAAACTATGTATGCCTTCCTGACATCAGTCGTTGTTGCTTTATTTATTCCTTCAAACAGGTAGTTAGAAACAGTCTTGCTACCTTTTCCCATTAAGAAATTGGAATGCTGATATTTGTGAGTCTATCCTTCAACTAGTGCCACTTTTATAGTAATCACACTTTCAATATCTATGCAAACAGGGATGCTCGATTTTAGTGGAACTGCACAAAAAGTCCAACTGGTTCAACATTAGGAGCATGTTTTTTTCCAAACCTTTATATCCAATTGGTGGCACTATGAGCTGTTCATTACGAAGGTACATGGTTTGCTACTATCTTGCTACTCTTTTTGTACTGTCATTAGATAGTAATACTAGTGGTTTGCATGTGAATTTATTGGCAAGGTGGACCTACGTTGGAGGTGCAGGACAGGATTCAATGATTGCATGCTCAATTTCGGTTGTATCGATTTCACCTCTTCCATCACTGCGAACATGGATATCCTTGGTGTGATGAAGAATAGGCGCTATATTTCTTCTCTGAACTAGCAAATCAATTCAGTATGAAATTGTCCAGGGCAAAACATAACTGTATCAGATTGTCCAGTGCAGAACATGACAGATGCTAAGCGAAAGAGACATGTTTAAACCGAAAATACATGGTGTGGTATATATCTACTAGCTGCTTGATATTTGTGCAAACAGAGATGTCTGCCCATTGCTATTTGGCAAACAAACAAAGTGTCCGCAATTTTGGTTGACCTGCACAAGAGAATAGTATAGTCACTGCATGCAGTGCCATTTGAAAATAGACACAGAAAGATTGGATAGTCACTTCATGGACTGCAGAAAAGTAGTACTGTATTATTTATTGGCCAACTCTAGGTGCTTCATTGCTTTGGTCTAATTATACAATGGGCATCATTTTGCCTAAGTTAAAGTTTGTATTCCAAAAATAGTCTCGTGGTGTGATCGAGAGAAGACCAAATCATATTGAAGTGGATGTTCCTCCATCATGTATGGTTCATTCTCATGGTTCCAGCTATTGGTCAAACCACTTACGTTTGCAAGAGGAATTGTAGACTTCACAAACAAATTTTTCTTTCAGTCTATACTGAATGTTGGCCAAGAGAAGCATCCATGTTAGTAGGAAGAACAGATGTTTTTTCTAGATCTTTGCTTTTGGAGCTACATATTTGTATATGATCTGTGAATCATTGAGATGCATTAACATGTTGATCTTATGTATGGTAATCGTACTAGTTAGTTTTAGTTGTGACGCAAGATCCAAAGTGGCTGATCTTTGCTTTTGGAGCTACATATTTGTATATGATATGTGAATCATTGAGATGCATTAACAGTTACTTATTTCGGTTCGCTCAGTGTTTACGAGTTACTGATCGATCACTAGCTAGCCTACAAATGCGCTCCTAGCAGTTTTACTTGCGACGCAAGATGCGAAGTGGCAGTTTTTTGAATAAAAATGCCTACCTCTAAAGAAACTGACAAGCTACACTATCGATCCTACACGGATAAATAGCGGATCACGCACGTACTACCTCCTTTTCGGTTTGCACGGCTCAATTCAAGAAACGGCCTACTCGATCCTACACGAATAAATAGCGGATCACACACGTACTAGTGCCTCCTTTCCGGTTTGCAGGGCTTAATTCAAACCTCTCACCAACCAAGGTACTCCTTCCGTCCGGGTTTATTAGTCCCGTGAGCAAAGCAGCAAGACCAAGACATGGCAATAATTAACAGCATGCAGAAGTTTAAGCCTAATTAATTCCAGCGATTTAAGTGGCTGCATGCGTGCCCTTGGCTGCGACTCGTTGCATGCTGCTCCGCGTACTGGCTGTGTTGGGGATACAACTATTTGTGTAAGCCGCCCAGGAGGGGCCGGGTTACGCAAAGAAGACTCACCAGAGAGAAGCCCAAGACCAAAGTATGAAGATGGCGGTTCATAGAGAGCTTAAGGCCCGCAGGCGACTTAAGGCCCGTTGTAATAAACCGCTGTAATAATATTACTTGTGTCATGAGGTAGACTTAACTAGTCACCGAGCCGGACATTGTTTATAAGCCGGTCGGGACTCTGTAAGCCGCAGGGCGTCGACCCGTGTATATAAGGGCACGACCCGCTGGCGGCTTAGGGCAAGAAACAAATCATCGAGAGCCAGGCATAGCGTATCTCGCTCCCTGGTCATCGAAACATCAATACCAACCCAACTAGACGTAGGCCTTACCTTCACCATAAGGGGCCGAACTAGTATAAAATCTCTCGTGTCCTTTGTCCCGATTAACCCCTTCAAGCTTCCTAGTTGCGATGGCTCCACAACTAAGTCCTTTCATGAGGACATCTGACGTGACAATTCCACGACAGTTGGCGCCCACCATGGGGCGAGCGCACGGTGGATTTGAGTTCTTGAAGGGCAACTTCGAAGGGCTCAAGGGATACGTAGTAGGCCGGATGACCAAAAGTCGTCGCGGCAAGATCTACATCAACGACGAAGGCTGGGGCCCCGACGCCGGCTCAATTGAGTACGGGTACCGGGTCCCCTTTGGAGGGATCCACGTCTTCATCGGCCGGATTGGTGAGCCGGGGGCTGAGCCGGACAACTGCACCGACCTTGTTGAGACGGCTCAGCGTGCGAAACCCGCCCGAGGTCAAACCGGCATGAAGCGTGTCTTTGTGGGCCGCGTCTGTGGAGAAGAACTTTCTGAAGGTCCTGAAGATGGTGGTGAGATGGCCGTCCACTCTGACGGTGATTCGTCCACCGGTTCAACAGATTCTTTGTATCAAGTTCAAGACGGTGCGCTCGAGGGCTGTTCCGATGGCCTTAGTATTCCGGGCCTCTGTGAGTCGCCAAATTGGGCAGGAGTCTTTATGGCTGAGACTCAACCCGGACAAAACTCTACAGCCGCGGCCACAATTACTTCCGAGTTAGGAGCAGCCGGGGCAGGAGGCCCTGCGCGCCCGCCGGCTCAAGTACTGATAGACCTCATGGATAAGCTTACGACCCTGTTAACCGCCATGGTTATCCCTGCAAACAAAGATGAGCATGACGCGGAGGTAGCACGGGTACGTGAGGAGATAGCTCAGGCCAAGGAGGCCTTAGCAGCTAAGGATACTAGGCTAGCTACGTAGCGGGCGGATCTTGATGCCCGGGCACAGCGGTTGCAGTCAGAGGCTTACCAGCTCACGATGAGTTTAAACGCGTCCAATGAGGTAATGAGGAGGAGACACCAGAAGACCCAATCCCGGTTGCCTTCGAATTATGACCCGAGGGTTCTTTTTGCTACACCAGGAGCCGGTCCAAGTAACCCGCCCGATGCTAATCCGTTTATGACATCCGGAGCGGGAGGACCGGCTCAACGTCTAGAGATGCCACCTCCTCATATGAGCACGGAACCGTCACGTTATGTGCCGATACCGCCGGGTCACTTTTCCAACCCCATGGAGAACTTAATCGCAGCATCAGCGCGTCTGGCGGCTCTTCCAGTGGATGGCAATGACCCAACAGCGGTGGAGACCCGGAGGATTAGGGAACTTGTTCAAACAGCCATGGCTCAGCAAGAGACCTATTCGTATAATCGGGATAGATTTCATTCAGCTTCTCTGCCTTCGTTAGCACCGCCTCGTCAGAACCGGAGTCAGAGTTACAGCAGGCACATAGGATCTGAAGTTTTGTCACGCAACGTCCGATGCCGTGACCAACATGGAGGCTATAACCCGGTTCAAGATCGAGTACGTCAGGAGAAAGAGCGAGCGGCTCAGCTGGCGGCTCAACAAACGGCACGTCAGGATATGTCGGGGGATCCAACGACTTCTACTAAGACGAGAATAGACACCAGAGCCGGTGGCTCTTCTTGTTTGGTACCGGCTTTGCGCAATGTGCGCCTACCCAAAGATTTCAAGGGACCTCGAAAGGTGCCGAATTACACGGCCGACTTACAGCCTGAAGCATGGATCGAGAGTTATGAGATGGCCATGGAACTGTTGGAGGTTAGTGACACGGTAATGGCTAAATATTTTACCATGATGTTAGATGGAACGGCCCGGTTTTGGTTTAAAGGTTTACCACCCGATTCCATTGGTTCATGGGAAGAGCTAAAGGCCCGTTTCATCCGGAACTTCAAAGTCACCTGTAAGCAATCTATGACGATCATGGACTTGACGAATTGTAAGCAGGGGGAAGGTGAATCTACCACCCATTGGGTACGCCGGGTCAAGGAGATAATTCATTCATCTAATAAGATGGATGCCGGCTCTGCGGTCCTTATATTAGAAAGGAATTGCAGCTTCAAGCCGCTAAGGCAGAAATTGGGGCGCCTTAAACGTGACTGCAAGGATATGGGTACGCTAATGGCGGCTCTGGTCAAATATACCGATTCTGACAGTACCAATGATCCCGAGTCTGATGGTGAAAAGACAGGGAAGGGAAAACGGAATGACAGTAGAAAGGGCCAACAGCACAGCCCGGAGAATCAAAATAGAAATAAGCGTAAAGCGGATGACAACCCGGAACTTATGGCCAACGTTAATAAACAAGGTAACAATCAGAGGCGTAAGGGTAAGTGGCCTCGATCCGGTGGGTTTTACACCTTTCTTCATAGTTTATGGAGTCTAGGCGGCTTTTCTAAGTGATATTCAGCCATGGGATATAACCCATCTTTGGTTTTACTATACTTGAGCCACCGGCTCTTATGATACATATGTTTTTTGACAATGTACGTATTATATAAAGTAATAAAGCAGGACTTTTGTCCTTTTTTCACCCTTAAAAAAGTATATATGTCTTTTTGACAGGTGGTGGAAACAACCAATAGAGACCGGATCATATTTGAATCCGGCTTTACCTTTGGTCCGGCTTATGATCATATTTGAATCTAGCCATGGTCATTTGGGGGCTTCCTATTCAAACATAGGTCGTATCTGAACCAAAGAGAACATAGCTGTCGATACCCACTTGATCGGCATACTTGCCAAGCCTACTTGGGGGCTTCCTGATCATATCTGAATCACAGCTTAACCCCTTTAGGTCTGACGTGGATCGTATACGAATCAGCGTCATTAAACAAATCTTATGGTCACTTGGGGGCTTCCTGTTCAAACATAGGTTGTATTCGAACCAAAGAGAACATAGCTGTCGATGCCCACTTGATCGGCATCGCCAAGCCACTGGGGGCTATATGATAGTATCTTAATCTTAGCTTAACCCCTTTGGAACGGTTTACTGATCGTATCCGAATCAGAAGCCTATAAAGTATTTTGATTATCCTGAAACCTTGTGAAAAGCATTTTGAGATGTCTTTTGTCTTGCCGGTTTAATATTCGTTACCCTAGGTTGTTAAGTGTCGGGTAAACATTGTATGAGCCGGGAAGATTATCCAAGGATTGCAGAATAAGGCAAGGAAAGTTTAAAACTCAAAGGAAGCAAAAGCCAGAAATATATAGCCATGGCAGCTTACGAAAAGTATTAAGCATGCACAAAGGCATGATAGGCATGGGGAAGTTTTTTCTACCCTATTACAAGACTCCCCGAGTCTGAAATTGATGAAGCATTGTTTTTTGGCCAAACACTTGGCGATTTACTCCTTCGGTGGGCTTGAGGGCTCCGGGTTATCCTTCTCCGCTTCTCCGTCGGCGGTTTTGTCCTGGAAAGTGGATGAGGCCCAATCAATGCCGCTCAAAGCTTCAAATTCAGCTTCAGCATCTATTAAACCGGCCGGGTCCACTTCAGGGGCAAAAGTATGCTTAAGAATTGGAGGGATCAGGCTGATTTGATCATATGGAGCGTTTGGGATTCTCCAATTTTCACTGTCATAAGCCGGTGCATACTTGCTAAGATCTGTGTCGTTTCCAATAAGGGTTGCCACGGGACGTATGGCTTTGACATAGGCATTGAAGTCATGGTCATCAAAGGCAGTGTCGTCCTCCTTTAGACTTGGGTATCCAAGGGCAAGGTCGGCCGGGTCTAGTTCTGGGAGCCATGCTTTGGCCCGACTCAATGCGGCTATGGCTCCGGCTCTTGAGGACGCCCGCCTTAAATCTTGGATCCGCTGAGGAAGAAAAGCGAGGCTCTTCAATACATCTTGCAGAAGGCGGGGGTGTGGAGTTGATAAAGCTACAACGGCCAAGGCACGTTGTGACCCGGAGTACAGCTGCTCCACAAGGGTGTAAACAGCCTTGAGCTTGGTCAGCATGTTTTGCTTGAGGTTGGTACTCCTGGGGCCTGTATGGTCACAAGCATAACAATAAGCCGGAGATACTCGTCACATTAAATCTTGGAAGATTACAATGTTTAAAGGCTTAGAGTGACTTACCGAAGATGGCTGAGACCATTTGGGATATCTGCTGCTTTAAGTCGGACAGTTCGGTTGTTGCCTCTGCAAGTGATGCTTCTGCCGTTTCGGCCCGAGCCACTAATGAAGCCCTTTCATCAACCCAAGCTTTTTTCTCCGACTAAAAATTTTTCTTCAATTTCTCTTGTTCAGAGATGCTGAATTCAAACTTGGAGTTTGCTTTTTGAGTTTCAAGCTCTTGAAGCTTCAGCTGGCTCTTCAGGTGTAACGCCCCAGATGTAACTTTCCATATTTGTATCCAACTCTTGCCGTCTCCGGCACTAAGTTATATTTATTTCTCGGGTTCGGGTCTTTGTCTCCATGTGTTGTTTTTTCGTTTTCATGCATCTCTTATCATGTCATCTCGTGCATTGCATTTGCATACATGTTCATCTCATGCATTCGAGCATTTTCCCCGTTGTCCGTTTTGCCTTCCGGCGCTTCGTTCTCCTCCGGTGGTCATCTCTAGCTTTCTTTCGTGTTTGGGAATTAAACATTTACGGATTGGACCGAGACTTGCCAAGCGGCCTTGGTTTACTACCGGTAGACCGCCTGTCAAGTTTCGGGTCATTTGGACTTCGTTTGATACTCCAACGGTTAACCGAGGGACCGAAAAGGCCTCGTGTGTGTTGCAGCCCAACACCCCCCAAATTTGGCCCAAAACCCACCAAACTCTGCTCCATGTCCTAGAGCGTTCGATCACGATCGTGTGGGCGAAAACCGCACCTCATTTGGACTCTCCTAGCTCCACTTATGCCTATTAATACCCCCTCCATTCGGATCTCTTCTTCCCCCGTCCGAAACCCTAGTT
>NC_057807.1:557148135-557149700 GCF_018294505.1 Triticum aestivum
GGCTTGTGTGATCTCCTTCGGCATGAAGTGGGAGGATTGTCTTCCTTATGCTGAATTCTCATACAACAACAGCTTTCAAGCAAGTTCGGGCAAGGCCCCCTTTGAAATTCTGTATGGCAGGAAGTGCCGTACCCCTCTCAACTGGTCTGAAACCGGTGAACGTCAGCTGCTGGGTAATGACTTAATCACAGAAGCAGAAGATATGTGCAAAGTCATTCGTGATAACCTCAAAGCAGCTCAATCCCGCCAGAAGAGCTACTATGATAGTAAGCACCGTGATTTGACTTTCGAGATTGGAGATCATGTTTACCTCCGCGTCTCTCCTATGAAAGGTACTCGTCGCTTCGGTATCAAAGGGAAGCTTGCCCCTAGATACGTGGGACCTTTCAAGATTGTCAGCAAGAGAGGCGACCTCGCCTATCAACTTGAGCTTCCTTCAAACTTTGCAAATGTTCATGATGTGTTCCATGTCTCTCAGCTTCGTAAGTGCTTCAAGACTCCTGACCGCACCGTCAACTTCGAGGACATTGAGCTCCAAGAAGATCTCTCATATCGTGAGCACCCAGTTGCTATTCTTGAAGAGACTGAACGCAAGACTCGCAACAAGTCAATTAAATTTCTCAAAATCAAGTGGTCTCACCATTCCGACCGTGAAGCTACCTGGGAACAAGAGGATAACCTCCGTTCTGAGTACCCGGAGTTCTTTCAGTCCTAGATCTCGGGACGAGATCTTTTCGTAGTGGTGGAGTGTTGTAACGCCCCAGATATAATTTCCATATTTGTATCCAACTCTTGCCGTCTCCGGCGCTAAGTTATATTTATTTCTCGGGTTTGGGTCTTTGTCTCCGTGTGTTGTTTTCTTTTTCGTGCATCTCTTATCATGTCATCTCGTGCATTGCATTTGCATACATGTTCATCTCATGCATTCGAGCATTTTCCCCGTTGTCCGTTTTGCATTCCGGCGCTTCGTTCTCCTTCGGTGGTCATTTCTAGTCTTCTTTGGTGTGTGGGGTTTAAACATTTCCGGATTGGACCGAGACTTGCCAAGCGGCCTTGGTTTACTACCGGTAGACCGCCTGTCAAGTTTCGGGTCATTTGGACTTCGTTTGATACTCCAACGGTTAACCGAGGGACCGGAAAGGCCTCGTGTGTGTTGCAGCCCAACACCCCCCAAATTTGGCCCAAAACCCACCAAACTCCGCTCCATGTCCTAGAGCGTTCGATCACGATCGTGTGGGCGAAAACCGCACCTCATTTGGACTCTTCTAGCTCCACTTATGTCTATTTATAGACCCCCTCCTCCAAATCCCGGATCCCCCCGTCCGAAACCCTAGTTTAAAAAAAACAGATCAACCCCCCCCCACCGACGGACGTGTCCGGATCGGACCAGACACCGTCCGCCCCGCCGCCGCCAGCCAACCGCGAGCCGCCAAGTGGCGCCGCGGGTCCCCAGTTCGCCGCCGACGCCCGGGGCCCGCCAGGCCCACGAGGGGCCCTCCCGGCCCGCAGTTCCCCGCCGCCTCCTCCTCCTTACGCCGCCGCCACCTCCGGCGCCGGTGGCCGGC
>NC_057807.1:557149710-557155669 GCF_018294505.1 Triticum aestivum
GGCACCGCCGTCGTCTCGTCGCCAGCCGGCCGCCGCCCCGCCCTTCGGTCCCCTCGTCGCCGGCCGCTGCCTCCTTCCCCGTCATCGCCGGTGAATAGTACCGCCGCCGCCTCGGTATCCGTGCCCGATCCAGATCTGGATCTTAGGTTGACTTCTCTCCCCCGAAACCCTAATTTTCGAGCAATGTTTGACTGCTTGCATCTCTGCAACCGTAGCTCCGTTTTGGGCATATGATATATCAAAATCTTCGCCTCGACATGTACGTCATTTCATTCCATTGCATCATTTGCATTTGAGGTCATCTTGATGCCCAAAATGCTGTTAGAAGGAGGCTTCGTGAGTTAAATTGCAGATCCGTTAGTTCATCATGCACTTTTGTCATTTTTGCTATGTTTAATTCGTGCATGATATGCCTGTGCCCCTTTGGGATGAATTGTTAAGCATTTTGTCTTCTTTCCAGAGGTGTCACCCATGCATTTTTAGGATGTGTGTGTTGTCTTGTGCAAGCTTGCGAAGAGAGGTACCTGAGATTGCAGATTTCAGGGACTTAGTGATTTTCACTAAGTCTGGGATATTTTAGTTCATGATGCTATATGTCCAGCTTGTTTCCTAATGAGCCGTGCCTCTTTTTAGGATGATCAGTAAGGGAGTTTTGATATTTAAGTTATGCTCTATCCATCCATGTCTTTGTTGGCATATGTGGAGTGCTCTAGGTTGACTCAATCGAGCTCAACTTTTGCTTCGTTGTTAATCTGGGCGGATCGTCAACTTGTTTGCGATTTTGCCGATGCTACCGTTAGTGTTCCATGCATGCTATGCCTTCGTTCTTGCCATGTGTAGCTAGCACATTGTGCCTTCTTGCTGGTTATATGCTTTCCTTGCCATGACTTGCACCGTAGTGAGTGCATCGAGCTCGTTTACATGCCTTCGTGAGTTATATTTCAGCGTGTCTCAGTTTTCACTAAGTCTGAAAACTGATTGTGTTCGAGCGATGTTCGTTAGCTCGGTAGAGTATTTTGTGAACCCTTTTGGCCCCAGGACACTTTGGGTGTTTTGTTAAGCTTGTTGAGTAGCTCCATGCCATGTTCTTACTTGTCATGTTCAGGTTTTCTATCATGTTGTTTTGCTGCTCCGAAGAGAGCATCGTGATTTGAAATTTCAGACTAGTGTTAATTTCACTAAGTCTGAAATCTGTTTTGCATTTGCGTTTTAGCCATGCTTGTTTGAACCTCTTAATGGATGAATTTGCCTATGGCTCAGTGCTAGTGTTTTGTCAACCATCTTGTGTACATCACTGCCATGTATTTTGTTTTCATGTTTGGTGGCTGTAGCATGTTCATTTCGTTGCATTTAGATGCCTACTTGCTGCAAATCGCAGACCGGTGTCGTATCTTAAAACGCTTGCCATTTCCAAACCGTAGCTCCTATTCCTATGATCTTTATATCGTTTTCAAGCGATTTCGTCCCCTCTATCCAGTGGCACACTTGGTTTTCCAAGTTGATGCCAGGTTCATGCATTTCCTGTCATATCTTGCATTTTGCATCCCGCATCGCATCCCGCATAGCATATCGTCATTTCATCATATTGCTTGGTCTTGCCCGTGGTTGATTGTATCCTTGTTGCTTGTTTGTCTTGTTGGGTAGAGCCGGGAGACGAGTTCGCTACCGAGGAGCCCGTTGAGTTTGCTTGTGAGGATCCAGTCAACTCTGACAACTGTGCAGGCAAGATGATCATACCCTCGAAATCACTACTATCTTTGCTATGCTAGTTTGCTCGCTCTTTTGCTTTGCCACTGCTACGATGCCTACCTTTTGCTTGTCAGCCTCCCAATTGCCATGTTGATCCTCTAACCCACCATTGTCCTAGCAAACCGTTGATTGGCTATGTTACCGCTTTGCTCAGCCCTTCTTATAGCGTTGTTAGTTGCAGGTGAAGATTGGAGCCGTTCCTTGTTGGAACATTTACTTTCTTGTTGGGATATCATTATATTGCTATGTTGTCTTAATGCATCTATATACTTGGTAAAGGGTGGAAGGCTCGGCCTCTCGCCTAGTGTTTTGTTCCACTCTTGCCGCCCTAGTTTCCGTCATATCGGTGTTATGTTCCCGGATTGTTGCGTCCCTTACGCGGTTGGGTTATAATGGGAACCCCTTGATAGTTCGCCTTGATTAAAGCTTTTCCAGCAATGCCCAACATTGGTTTTACCATTTGCCACCTAGCCTCTTTTTCCCTTGGGTTTCCGGAGCCCGAAGGTCATCTTATTTTAACCCCCCCCCCGGGCCAGTGCTCCTCTGAGCGTTGGTCCAAACTAGAGTCCTGTGCAGCGCCCCCTCGGGGAAACTCGAGGTTTGGTTTTAGTTGTATGGAGCGCTCATCTGAGTGTGCCCTGAGAAAGAGATATGTGCAGCTCCTATCGGGATTTGTCGGCACATTCGGGCGGTGTTGCTGGTCTTGTTTTAACCTGTCGAATTGTCTTGTTGTACCGGGTTGCCGAGTCTGATCGGTGTGTCTCGGGTGGAGGTCTATTCCTTCGTTGACCGTGAGAGCTTGTCATGGGCTAAGTTGGGACTCCCCTGCAGGGATTGATCTTTCGAAAGCCGTGCCCGCGGTTATGGGCAGATGGGAATTTGTTAATGTCCGGTTGTAGATGACTTGAACTAAACTTAATTAAAATGAATCAACCGTGTGTGTTACCGTGATGGCCCCTTCTCGGCGGAGTCCGGGAAGTGGACACGGTGTTGGAGTTATGCTTGCGCAGGATGTTCCTTTAGCTTCTCGCTCGTGCTTCGCCTTCTCTTCTCGCTCTCTTTTGCGTATAAGTTAGCCACCACATATGCTAGTCGCTTGCTGCAGCTCCACATATATTGGCCTTATCCATTCCTATGAGCTTAAATAGTCTTGATCGCGTGGGTGTGAGATTGCTGAGTCCCTGTGTCTCACAGATACTACAACTCCAGATGCAGGTCCAGGTGTTTCTGCTCCAGTTGACGATTACGAGCTCCAGTGGGAGTTCGACGAGGACTCTCAGCGATACTACGTATCTTTTCCGGATGATCAGTAGTGGTGCCTAGTTGGGGTTATCGATTCAGGACCTTGTCGCATGTTGGGTTCTTTTCTATTTTGGCGCCGTAGTCGGGCCATGAGTGCTTGTTTGATGGATGTTATTTATGTACTCTGATGTGACGTGGCGAGTGTAAGCCAACTATGTTATCTCCCCCTTTTATTATATATTACATGGGATGTTGTAATGATTGCCTGACTTGCGACATTGCTTTCAATGCGGTTATGCCTCTAAGTCGTGCCTCGACACGTGGGAGCTATAGCCGCATCGAGGGCGTTACAAGTTGGTAATCAGAGCCTTCCCCGACCTTAGGAGCCCCATTGCTTGATCGTTTTTAGCAGCCGAGTTGTGTCTAGAAAAAAAATGTTTTGAGTCCTTAGGAATTATATATCGGAGAGCTTAGGAATTCTTTTTACTTCCCAGTCTCCTCATCGCTCTGGTAAGGCATCCTGGCGTAGAGTTTTGACTCTTCTCTTCTCAAATTTCACTAAAAAAAATTTAGTATCACACGAGTATTTTGGTTTTGTTCCGATGGTTTTGTGACGAGAACATTGTTCTTGGTGCCTCCTGTCTTTAGGGGTTGTGGCAGTGTCCCGGGGAGTTGAGCTCCGAGGTGTTGTCGTCACAATTTTATCGTTGCAATTCTGGTATACTTGAGATATGTGCGCGACATCGGAAATCTCCTTTATGCAGTTCGTTGGTGAGATAACCTCGACGCCACCCAGTACTGGGGCGGGAGTTCGGGAGTATCGCCATAACTTGTATAACGGATGCTTTTCGAAGGTTGAGGTAGATGGTTTCCGAAGTTTTCTTGGTTATGTGTTGAAGGATGGATACAGCTGGATGTAGGATTTGCTAGTTTGGGTGAGATATTGTGCTTCCCCTGTATCCCCAACACCTGATTGCATAACCGGAAAGGTTCGGGAATTTCATAGGTGGGAATTCTAGTAGCTCTAGTTCTTCTTCCACGGATATTGGTTTGAGATTGGGATTTCTTACCGATTATTCGTTCTTGATCCGTACCTTGTTGATTTATTTCTCTACCTTAATTCTACGTGGCTTCCCAATTTATGGATATGTGACCATTTGAAGAGGAATGCATTCGTTCATTTTGTTCGGATGTGAAGACTATTTGTTGCAATTTTCATTCCGTTGGATTCAGCTTCTATAATGTTGTCTATCAATGTGCTAATGGTGGTCAACCTGTTCAGGATGGCTCCTCCAACGCGCACGACTCCGAATCCTGATCCGCCTCCACCTCCGCCTCCTCCGGAAGCATGGCAAGCTGTGATGGCCGCTACTAATGCAAATACACAGTTGATCATGCAAATCCTCCAAGTTTTGGGATTCTTTTCAGAAGGCCATGGGCACCAACATCCGCTTCAGCACAGCTTTCCATCCTCAAACAAGCGGTCAAGTCGAGCGTGTCAACCAAATTCTTGAAGATATGCTCAGGGCTTGTGTGATCTCCTTCGGCATGAAGTGGGAGGACTGTCTTCCTTATGCTGAATTCTCATACAACAACAGCTTTCAAGCAAGTTCGGGCAAGGCCCCCTTTGAAATTCTGTATGGCAGGAAGTGCCGTACCCCTCTCAACTGGTCTGAAACCGGTGAACGTCAGCTGCTGGGTAATGACCTAATCACAGAAGCAGAAGATATGTGCAAAGTCATTCTTGATAACCTCAAAGCAGCTCAGTCCCGCCAGAAGAGCTACTATGATAGTAAGCACCGTGATCTGGCTTTCGAGATCGGAGATCACGTTTACCTCCGCGTCTCTCCTATGAAAGGTACTCGTCGCTTCGGTATCAAAGGGAAGCTTGCCCCTAGATACGTGGGACCTTTCAAGATTGTCAGCAAGAGAGGCGACCTCGCCTATCAACTCGAGCTTCCTTCAAACTTTGCAAATGTTCATGATGTGTTCCATGTCTCTCAGCTTCGAAAGTGCTTCAAGACTCCTAACCGCACCGTCAACTTCGAGGACATTGAGCTCCAAGAAGATCTCTCTTATCGTGAGCACCCAGTTGCTATTCTTGAAGAGACTGAACGCAAGACTCGCAACAAGTCAATCAAATTCCTCAAAGTCAAGTGGTCTCACCATTCCGACCGTGAAGCTACCTGGGAACGCGAGGATCACCTCCGTTCTGAGTACCCGGAGTTCTTTCAGTCCTAGATCTCGGGACGAGATCTTTTCGTAGTGGTGGAGTGTTGTAACGCCCCAGATGTAACTTTCCAATTTGTATCCAACTCTTGCCGTCTCCGGCGCTAAGTTATATTTATTTCTCGGGTTCGGGTCTT
Source organism: Triticum aestivum (assembly GCF_018294505.1). Taxonomy (NCBI): domain Eukaryota; kingdom Viridiplantae; phylum Streptophyta; class Magnoliopsida; order Poales; family Poaceae; genus Triticum; species Triticum aestivum. The sequence goes on from NC_057807.1 coordinate 557,155,068, forward strand.
TGTCTCCGTGTGTTGTTTTTTCGTTTTCATGCATCTCTTATCATGTCATCTCGTGCATTGCATTTGCATACATGTTCATCTCATGCATTCGAGCATTTTCCCCGTTGTCCATTTTGCCTTCCGGCGCTTCGTTCTCCTCCGGTGGTCATCTCTAGCTTTCTTTCGTGTTTGGGAATTAAACATTTCCGGATTGGACCGAGACTTGCCAAGCGGCCTTGGTTTACTACCGGTAGACCGCCTGTCAAGTTTCGGGTCATTTGGACTTCGTTTGATACTCCAACGGTTAACCGAGGGACCGAAAAGGCCTCGTGTGTGTTGCAGCCCAACACCCCCCAAATTTGGCCCAAAACCCACCAAACTCTGCTCCATGTCCTAGAGAGTTCGATCACGATCGTGTGGGCGAAAACCGCACCTCATTTGGACTCTCCTAGCTCCACTTATGCCTATTAATACCCCCTCCATTCGGATCTCTTCTTCCCCCGTCCGAAACCCTAGTTCAAAAAAAATCAGATCAACCCCCCCCCCCACCGACGGACGTGTCCGGATCGGACCGGACACCGTCCGCCCCGCCGCCGCCAGCCAACCGCGAGCCGCCAAGTGGC
>NC_057807.1:557155679-557157835 GCF_018294505.1 Triticum aestivum
GCCGTCGTCTCGTCGCCAGCCGGCCGCCGCCCCGCCCTCCGGTCCCCTCGTCGCCGGCCGCTGCCTCCTTCCCCGTCGTCGCCGGTGAACAGTACCGCCGCCGCCTCGGTATCCGTGCCCGATCCAGATCTGGATCTTAGGTTGACTTCTCTCCCCCGAAACCCTAATTTTCGAGCAATGTTTGACTACTTGCATCTCCGCAACCGTAGCTCCGTTTTGGGCATATGATATATCAAAATCTTCGCCTCGACATGTACGTCATTTCATTCCATTGCATCATTTGCATTTGAGGTTATCTTGATGCCCAAAATGCTGTTAGAAGGAGGCTTCGTGAGTTAAATTGCAGATCCGTTAGTTCATCATGCACTTTTGTCATTTTTGCTATGTTTAATTCGTGCATGATATGCCTGTGCCCCTTTGGGATGAATTGTTAAGCATTTTGTCTTCTTTCCAGAGGTGTCACCCATGCATTTTTAGGATGTGTGTGTTGTCTTGTGCAAGCTTGCGAAGAGAGGTACCTGAGATTGCAGATTTCAGGGACTTAGTGATTTTCACTAAGTCTGGGATATTTTAGTTCATGATGCTATATGTCCAGCTTGTTTCCTAATGAGCCGTGCCTCTTTTTAGGATGATCAGTAAGGGAGTTTTGATATTTAAGTTATGCTCTATCCATCCATGTCTTTGTTGGCATATGTGGAGTGCTCTAGGTTGACTCAATCGAGCTCAACTTTTGCTTCGTTGTTAATCTGGGCGGATCGTCAACTTGTTTGCGATTTTGCCGATGCTACCGTTAGTGTTCCATGCATGCTATGCCTTCGTTCTTGCCATGTGTAGCTAGCACATTGTGCCTTCTTGCTGGTTATATGCTTTCCTTGCCATGACTTGCACCGTAGTGAGTGCATCGAGCTCGTTTACATGCCTTCGTGAGTTATATTTCAGCGTGTCTCAGTTTTCACTAAGTCTGAAAACTGATTGTGTTCGAGCGATGTTCGTTAGCTCGGTAGAGTATTTTGTGAACCCTTTTGGCCCCAGGACACTTTGGGTGTTTTGTTAAGCTTGTTGAGTAGCTCCATGCCATGTTCTTACTTGTCATGTTCAGGTTTTCTATCATGTTGTTTTGCTGCTCCGAAGAGAGCATCGTGATTTGAAATTTCAGACTAGTGTTAATTTCACTAAGTCTGAAATCTGTTTTGCATTTGCGTTTTAGCCATGCTTGTTTGAACCTCTTAATGGATGAATTTGCCTATGGCTCAGTGCTAGTGTTTTGTCAACCATCTTGTGTACATCACTGCCATGTATTTTGTTTTCATGTTTGGTGGCTGTAGCATGTTCATTTCGTTGCATTTAGATGCCTACTTGCTGCAAATCGCAGACCGGTGTCGTATCTTAAAACGCTTGCCATTTCCAAACCGTAGCTCCTATTCCTATGATCTTTATATCGTTTTCAAGCGATTTCGTCCCCTCTATCCAGTGGCACACTTGGTTTTCCAAGTTGATGCCAGGTTCATGCATTTCCTGTCATATCTTGCATTTTGCATCCCGCATCGCATCCCGCATAGCATATCGTCATTTCATCATATTGCTTGGTCTTGCCCGTGGTTGATTGTATCCTTGTTGCTTGTTTGTCTTGTTGGGTAGAGCCGGGAGACGAGTTCGCTACCGAGGAGCCCGTTGAGTTTGCTTGTGAGGATCCAGTCAACTCTGACAACTGTGCAGGCAAGATGATCATACCCTCGAAATCACTACTATCTTTGCTATGCTAGTTTGCTCGCTCTTTTGCTTTGCCACTGCTACGATGCCTACCTTTTGCTTGTCAGCCTCCCAATTGCCATGTTGATCCTCTAACCCACCATTGTCCTAGCAAACCGTTGATTGGCTATGTTACCGCTTTGCTCAGCCCTTCTTATAGCGTTGTTAGTTGCAGGTGAATATTGGAGCCGTTCCTTGTTGGAACATTTATTTACTTGTTGGGATATCATTATATTGCTATGTTATCTTAATGCATCTATATACTTGGTAAAGGGTGGAAGGCTCGGCCTCTCGCCTAGTGTTTTGTTCCACTCTTGCCGCCCTAGTTTCCGTCATATCGGTGTTATGTTCCCGGATTGTTGCGTTCCTTACGCGGTTGGGTTATAATGGGAACCCCTTGATAGTTC